>NW_005843466.1:101211-105436 GCF_000455745.1 Alligator sinensis
CTGTTCTAACGTGCCCTTCATGTCTAACATCCAGCATCACTTCACACACGAAGGGCTATAAGGAGTCAAATGAGGTACAAGAAAAATGGTTTTATTATTAGACGCTGGAAAAGACAGACAACTGCCAGGTGTGACCTGACCTTTAAATATATTGCTCAGATAAAGTCTCTCTGAAATGTGAGGATGAGGTTCAATTACTGCAGTAAGTCTATTATCACCTGGCTACAGTGGTCTATCCAAACCCTATTGTGGAAAACGATTAGCCAGAGATGCCCTTACTCCTTGTAAAATATTCCACCATGTGTGGATTCAGTAGCAACTTTATTAAACTTTATTGGGGCAAACAAACAGATTTTGCCATACACTTTCTTTTTTCCCCATGTTTGATCATGTGTTCTTTGCTAGTAGCAGAGAAATCTGGGCAGAGATTCTGGTACTTCCACGTCTGTTTTTTACCTAACAAAATCCCATTAGTTTTTATAACAATCTCAGCCTTAAATACAGGGGTATGAATGAATCTCAGAGATCAATCATAAACATGGAGACAGGAAAAAGTTGAATTTCCACACACAAACAGAGAATTTAAGTCACACAGCACTATTAAACTCAAAAACAAATACACGAAAAGGCAATAGTTCAGATGTTTTTACCAAAGAAACACATTGACTGTAGGATTAAAAAAACTGATTAATGATGAGTTTGATAGCTTTGTGTCTGAATCAGTCAGAGAAGCTATTCTATGTAGTTACATACACCCCCATTGGGAATGTTACTTCTTAGAGCACTGGACTGGATATCTTTGACCAAGCTACCTCCCTGTGCTAGCTTATTCTATATCATTCATTTTTCACCCCAACAGAGGAGCAGTATAACATACATACCTTTTATAACTGCTATGAAGTTCAGTCAGTTAGAATTCAGTTAGAATGTAGCGGACAGGTATTTCACTAAGTTCCTGAAGACACACAAATTCTGGGTGTTAAGGTCTGTTTTCTGCCTAAGCTAGCACCTTGCTATTAGAACTAGAAGTCTCACGGAGTGTGAAGTGGTCATATCCAGGGCAGGAAATCCCACTGGCAGACATCAACTAGTGAGATAAGACTTTGTTTTTGATTAGTGCTGCAGGTCTGAAAATCCTTCGGGAATGAGACACCAGATGCAAAAGAGAATCTGACTAGTGAAAGGCATGTTTGTATATGGATGTAAAGGCTATAAATAACATAACATGAATGTTTCTCTCTTTTACTTTAAAGAAGGATGAAACTGTATCTGTGCACATACAGAGTGAGAAAGAATGGTGCATTGGTTAGGAGAGTAGATGGGACTGGTAAGGCCTGTGTTCAGGTCCTTCAGCCACCACAGGCTTTCTGTGTGAGCTTGGGCAGATCACATAGTCTTTACCCCTGTACAATGTCAAGTGAGGGCAGGGTGGCACTTTAGGCTAGAAACAGACGTCATCAAATTAAGCAGATCAGCTGTGCCAGGATATGTCCCAGCACAGCGGATCTGCTCCACTGGGCAAAACATAGTTGTCCCGCCTATTGATCCTGTGAGACAACGGATGATGTGTTGCCTGCTTACAGAGATGCACCAGAGAGGTTCCCCCTGGTGTGTCTCTGTAGACAGAGAAACCTCAGCTTTTCCCTGCTCACAGAGACGTGTCACAGAGATTCCCTGGCGTGTGTCGATCTAAGCAGGGAAAGCCAGGCAGGCAGTCCCAGGGAGCAGCATGATTGGGCCCCTCAAGCCTTGGGATCACCTGCCCAAGATGGCTGGAGAGAATGGGCAGCTCTGGTGGGAAGGGCTGCCTGTACTCTTGCACCATAAAGCAAACAGATGTCCACTGCTAAGCAGAGGCATAAATTGTTACCACCTATGTTAAAGCCACAAATTTTGGCCATTTGTGGCACAAGGGGCATGGGCATCTGTTTCCTTGGCCTTTGTGCTGCCATAAACATTCTTCTGTTTCCACCCTTACAAACTGACCAGTTCAGAGAGGCATGAGCTTTCGTAGGCAACAACCTACTTTGTCAGATCTGTGTCATGTGAATATAACCATTAATTTCTAAGGAGGACAGGAGGTTAAATATATCAAAGATTATGAGGCGCTCAGATACTTCAGTAGTGAAGGCATTGTAAGATTTCTTCAAACTGCAGAACAGTTAATTTGCAGTTTAGTTTCTTATTTATTTCAGTTCCAAGTTTCTATAGCCAGGCATCTTCCACATCTCAAGTCTAGCTGAAAGACTTAGTTTTTACTGAATGAGTCTTTTCCAGGACAAGATAATGAACTTGTAGAAAAAATAGACCCCATTTCCCAGTTGTGAACAACTATAAAAATTCCTCATTGTGTTCTGCTGCTGTGATAGCTAGAGGTTAACGGGGGTTACTACAGACTGTCTTACTTGAACATTTCAAAGCCTCCACTGAGATCCTGGAGCACACTTCACTAGCAAAGTCTAAATTGCCTTGTCGTTCTCTCCATAAGAAAACAAACTTGCAGTGTCACCCAACAACCCCCCAAATAAGATTAATTTTGGGGGATGTACCCAGAAGACCACATTAATACAGCAGCAATAAACCTAAAGATTCCATGTGGAGTGCACACAGATCAAGAGAACCACATCTGTTTTCCCAGATAAAAAGCAGGCAAGGATCTTTGAGTAGATGTAGTATCTTTTATTAGACCAACCGAGTACTGTAGTTGGAGAAAAGTTCTTAGCAAGGTTCAGGCGCAGTCACCCTTCTTCAGGCACAGGAATACTTGACACTGGGGAAGAGCGCCTTTTCCCATAACTTAACTGAAAACTCTACCCTTCTCTCCCTGGAGCCCTGGAACCATTACAGGATTTCTGTGGAAGCACTTGTTCCTTAATCTACTATATATATGGATCCAGATTCATAGTTCCATAGTTATAGTTTCATAGTTATTAGGGTCAGGACCTATTAGATCATCGAGTCCGACCCCCTGCCCTGGGCAGGAAAGAGCGCTGGGGTCAGACAATCCCAGCCAGGTGTCTGTCCAATCTCCTTTTGAATATTTCCAAGGAAAGACAACACCACCTCCTTTGGAAGCCTATTCCATATTTTGGTGACCCTCACTGTAAAGAACTTTTTCCTGATATCCAGCCTGAATTTGCTCTATTTTAACTTGTGTCCATTGTTTCTAGTTACCCCAACTGTTGCCCTGGTAAACATCGTATCCCCCACTTCCTGCTAACCCCACCCCCGATGAGTTTGTTGGCCCCCCACTCACTCCTGACATTCCTGATGAGTTTGTAGGCGGCCACAAGATCATCTCTCAGCCTCCTCTTGCGGAGGCAAAAGAGGTTCAGGGCTCCCAATCGGTCCACATAGGGTTTTTTCTGTAGATCTTTAACCAGACAGGTGACCCTCCTCTGAACCCTTTCCAAGTTATCCACATCCCTCCAGGTTATCCACCCCTCACGCTAATACAGTTCACAGGCCAGAACTTTCATGGGCAGGAAAAGTATGTAGAAGGTATCGATGAACTATGCTTACAGCAAAGTACTAGAAAACTAGAGGGTTTTGTTTTAAAATCCAACCTGAACTACTCAAAATATACTGGTGAGGAAGTCACTTGCTCTCTTTAAACTTTAAGGCACCTGGCCAATTTGGTGAGTTCAAGAAAGAACTTCCTAAATATTCCAGTCTGCTGAATGGAGCTCTCTTAAATAAATGTTTCTCTTTGTAAAATCCTGCCAATATCCCAGCAACATGTTCTCACAGACCATTCCACAGTCCTTAAAAGTATGTTTGTATGTTTGAGATAAGACATCACAGCTAGGTACAAACATTCAAAAAATTCGATCTAAGTTGCATGAAGGAATCGATCTAAGTTGCATGGTTTTCTGTAAACAGCGCAGTTTAGATCAGTAGCAATCAGAGCACACATTCGCCCTTTGGACAGGGTGGAGGTGGGGGACAAATCTTAGACCAGGTTCCTCCATTTTTAAACCA
The DNA here is from genome assembly GCF_000455745.1 of Alligator sinensis. Taxonomy (NCBI): domain Eukaryota; kingdom Metazoa; phylum Chordata; order Crocodylia; family Alligatoridae; genus Alligator; species Alligator sinensis. The sequence goes on from NW_005843466.1 coordinate 105,193, forward strand.
GTCTATGTGTGCCGAACTTCTGTTCTGTTACAGGTATAAACCAGTTTTGCATACCAGACTTCTGTTGTTATGGATATAGACTTATTTCCAATCACTTCTACACAGGGACCTACTTAATTCATGGCCAGACAGAGGAATTTTTGCAGCTTGGTCACAGCTCAAAGAGGCAATTTCACAGGCATTTCCCTGCACCCCCGCCCCTTGTCACTGATTGGTGGACAGGCCTGGGGGTGGGGGGGGGAGG
>NW_005843466.1:105467-126891 GCF_000455745.1 Alligator sinensis
GCCCTGCCCCTGGCCACTGATAGGTGGAGAGGACCTGGGGGGAAGGAGGGACAAATGGGCAGTTGCCCTTTGTGCTGACCTGCCAGCTGGTGCCTTCCCCTCTTGGGTGGGCTGCAAAGCAGTGAAGACTGTTGGTTCCCACTGGGGAGCTAGAATTTTATTTTTTTAAGTTGATTCCATGGACAATTGCAGATTGCGGTTTCTGTAATATCACAAATTAAGTAGGTCCCTACTTATACCAGTAAATGTGTAATGTCTGTACCTGACCCATTAGTCCTACAAGGTTAAGAATGGGTCAACTAGAAATTTGCGTATATCCCCAGTCAGTCAGAATCAGTGCAGAGAGTAATTCTACTCTTTTGCTCCATATCTTGAGGGACTGTATCTGTTACTATCCATCAAAATTAAGAGTCAGACAAATGTTATATAAGAAATCAGCAGGGTTTTCTTGCTTGCTATTAGATGCTGCTACTTTACGTCAGGTCTGTCCAACTGGCTGCCTCCAGGCTGCATATGGTCTGCATCCCCTGGGCACCACTGCCCTTATTGCTCTGGCTGCAGCAACAATCAGGGTCTTGCGGTTTCCCCTCCTTCCCCAACTTTGGCTGCACACCCCCAACCCAGGGGGAAGGGCAGTGTGGCAAGGCACAGTGCAGCCCACAGTGCCAGGGGAGCCAGCAGCCCAGAGGACATTGCAGTCTGGGGGCCATGGCTCACGCTGCCCTCAGTGTGTGGACTCTGGCTGCTTCAAAGTTGGACTTATGCTAAATCAGGGGTGCATGCTCTGAGGGTCAGAATCCTGCAATAGGTGTTAGGGATGTGGCAGTTCTGCTCTTCACTTACTGCTCGATGTGGCACTCCCCAGAGCAGGCTTTGGAGTTCTCCCAGTGGTTGAGGACCACAGAACTAAGTGGCTTTCCTTTGATTAATGTATAAACCAGAACATGAAGGAACAAATTTCAGAATGCCCCATTCTGCTGCCATTTTGCTCTATAGGTGTTCTGTCACTGATTTTAATAGAAGCAAGATAAAACCTAATATTTACAGAGGCAACCTACACCTTTAAGTTGTAGTGTTGGCTACTTTTTCAATAGCCAATGGAAACACTGAGGCAGAAAAAAATTGGTTTAATTCTTTCCAAAAAAGTCTTCAGCTCTGAGATCCACCCTTTCTGCATGATCTCAGCTCCCTTCCGAAGTACACACTGATCCCATCCTTCACAAAAAATACCAGAAGCTGCCATTCTATAAGAACCAACCAAATACTGCCCAGAATCTTTAAGCCTTTTATACAATCATACTGAATCAACATTTAAATAACTGATTCTTGGAAAAAAACATACTTTCACTATCAAGCTGTCTGCTCATCAAGATTACATCAAGGTTAGCTCTATGTGTAAGATTGTTACACATGCAGTTAATTACAGGGCACGCCATATGTCAGTTTTTCAATAGGGTAGGTGCAATTATTCTAGCTTTATATATGTACATGAGATTAGAATTAGGTTCTCTGGGCTCTACTTCCTGTTGTTATGATCCTCCGGGACATATAAAAGAGAATTATACGGGCCTGGGAAACAACAGGCAAATGATCTGAACCATTAAGAAAAGTGAAAGATCACAACTTCACAGGTTTTGTAATGTCTGCAGTGAGGCAGTTTTGAGGAGAGGTTACAGGAGGCTCCTCTATTTCAAGTCCAATTGGGAAGAGATGAAGCAGCTGTATCCACTCAGAGGACAGCTTTACAACAGCAGGTACAGTTAGCTGATACAATAAAGATCCATCTGCACATCAAGCACAGACTTTTGAAGTGACAGAAATGGGTTGCAGCACTTTCAGTAAACAGTTTTAGTAAGGCTGTAAAAAACAAGTCTCAGGTGCCGCCCATTACTACTATTGCCATCTCTGCTTAATGCCAGGGTTATGAGGGTTTCATAAATAAATTCAAGAAGCAAATTTTGTTTGAAAATCTTGGGCAGATTTTCTGTCATGTGAGAGCTTCAGGTTGACAATTAGTCTTAAGAAGACTGTGATCATGTACCAAGGGGTGGAAGAACCAGTGCCTGACATCACTCTAGAGGGTAAATCTCTTGGTGCTTTTGACAGCTTTTGCTACTTGGGTTCTATGATCAGCAGTAAACTTGACCTTCAGACTGGACTGACTAACAGAAACGGAGAAGCAGCTAAGAATTTTGGGCTATTACAGGAACATTCAAACTATTACAGGAACATTAACTATCAGCTAAGGTAAACGTGCATATCTATGAGACTTGTGTGCTGTCATCCCTACTTTATGGTTCAGAAATATGGACTATATACACTAGACACCAGTGTTTCCTCTAAGCTGCGTGGTGTGCACGGCCGCGCAGGTGCGCCTGGTAGGGAGGCACGAGTGCGCCTGCACTTGCCACACAGCTTAGAGGCAACGCTGCTAGACACATCAGGAGACTGAACAGCTTCCATATGAGATGCCCGTGAAAGATCCTGAAAAATAAAATGGGAAGACAAAATGTCAAACACAGAGGTGCTGGAGTGCACAGGACTGTCACACTTAGAAACCACTAACAAGAAGAGGTTGCAATGGCTTGGCCACGTCAGGAGAGTAGGAGGAGACCATAACCCCACAAATATTTTGAACAGTGAGATTTGAGGTGGCTCTAAAATGCTGGGTCACCCTTTATGGCAGTACTGCAACACGTACAAAAATTATATGAAGTTGTTCAACATCAATGTAGAAAGTTGGGAGGAGCATGCAGAATCCCATCTGATCTGGAGGGAACATCTGACACTGCGTGCAGCTCAACATGAAGCTGCTTTGATCCAGAGGATGGAAGCAAAGCGAGAAAGAAGAAAGCAATGTGCTGTAAACTTGGTCTCCAACTCAAACAACACATGGATCTGTGAAACTTGTAACAAGCTGTGTCACTCTTGAATTGGGCCTGTCAGCCACAAGTGGATTCATCAGGCACCTGACTAGACTTCTTATATGTACACCATGAGCCAGAGGATCAACATTTGCCTATATTTACAAGAAGAAAATGTTCATCTCAGATAGAATGCATAACCATAAAGACACCTCAATCTTTTTATTTCATTTAAAATGCTGGAGAAGCAGGGCTGAAAAACTAAATCACTAGAGGAAGGAACCTGGCGCATTTCTGCTTGATCAGATTTGTATTTGTGTGTTGGGAGCAGTGATAGACAAGAAAGGTTTCCAGAAGTGACAGCATTCTTTTGAATACCTAGCAGCTTATGGACTGCCTTTAGCACATGCTCTTCATATAAAACAAGCACGATGTATTAACTCTCTGCAACAACAGTAGATATGCAATATGTGTGTGACACTACAGGCCTGAGCTTTTCTTGGTCCCTAAAGGGTGGATCCAGTGAGATAAATGTGAGGGGCCAGTGCTGTGGGATGATGAACACCATACGTTCACAGTGGGTTCAAGAAGGGGTGAGGATACTCTTTGTCTCAGGAGACAAGTTGTTTGAGCCCTACCTTTGTTCTTCAGACTATACAACCTTTGGTAAGTGCACTTTTGTGAAAGCAGAGGGTATGGTGGATGGTGAGTTGTAGCCACAGACATGGCAGTGAGAAAGAAGCTGTTACACCCTGCCAGCCCCACCCTCCCACCTATGAATACTATTTTTATATAATACTGTTATGCTGGATTGGATGCTTCTAAACTAGCGCAATTCCTGTGTTTATGGTGTTACATACAGAGATCTTAACCACAAATACAGGTTGCCCATTTAGGAACCACATGATTTGACACCAAAACTGTACCAAAGCCAGGGGAGAAGGTGGACCAGTTTGTTCCTGGCAGAAAATATGAAAACAGTTGTCACTGTGAGAAGAAAAGCAAAGTAAACAGTTCTGACTGTCTGGCTTGTTGTGGCTTCACAATCATTAATATCCACTCTAACTTTCATATACATTTTATATTAGTTCTTTTGAGTTATAATTATAAGCAATCTGAAAATGTCTCGCTTTCTTAATACTCTACAAATGCACCTAGTATATCCAGACAGCATAAGCAATGACAGCTTAATTTATTTTACAAAGATTTCAGACACCTGTTTTTATCAGAGAAATGAAACAACAGTGCCTCATATTAAATAAGTTTTGCACCAGTAATCTGACATTTGCAGTGTTCAGCACTGTTTAACTCTCACGTCATTAATTAAATTAGGAACAGGATGTGTTTAAAATAAAAGCAACATCCCCAATCATGTGCTGCTTGTTCCAGAGGAAATAGTTGTTGTAATAGAGTTTGAGATGTGAAAATTCCCATCTTCTCACCCCTTCCTTTTCAGTTGCCAGTGGTGATTTTTATAACATCCCATCACAGTACTGACTGCCATTCTACAGCAAATTATTGATTTTACTGCTGTTGGTGCTTATAAGACAAATCACTGGGACCACTGACTCTGTCTGTCCACTACATATCTCTCTGGAGCAGACATGTTGAATAACAAATGTCACTAGCAACCTCACTTTTTGCAATAGTCATATTAGCTGATTTTGATGGCAGACCAAATGATCTGCAAAACATTATAGTCTTTTGTAACTCAAATGGCAATATATGTAGTTCCACTATTCAAGTGGGTGGGTGCATAAACACTAGAGACAGAGGCATGCTCCTTTTTGAGAAACTGTCTCCTCTCAAGCTCTTACCAGTAGAAATCAGAAATTAATTTTATTAAGTAAAAAGAAATAAGCATAGTAAAAAGAGAAGAGAATCAAGTCCCAAATTTAGGCTTGGTCTGCATGTAGATTTCATACCTGTATAAATATTGCAGTTTGAATGTGACTTCTGTTTTTAATAAGATAGTTATGCTACAGATTATAACTCAGGAAAGTTTAATACATCCTGTGGATGTAGGTATTTTGATTCCCCTTTCCATATGGAATAAGCAATACTGGCATAAATGCATTTATATTTGTTTTGTCCACATGGGTGGGAGAGTGGTTATGCTGCTATAATTGTCTTAGTACACTGACAGCAGTAAAAACTGAATAGGCTCTTCACTTAAATCAGCACTGAGACACCATGTACACACACTTGAATCCCTAACAGTTTGTCCCATACACCAGGTGTGGGTACATTATTCTAAAAAATGCAAAACCTAAAGAACAAAATCCAAACTGAAGCATAACTGGAGGTTACTGCTAAATATAAATAAATGCAAACGAGAATATTCATGAGTCAGTTTGCCAGATGGTCCTTAACTCAGCCTTCTGTGCCCAACTCACACCATGATATTGGAAAATTAACAACAACAAACAAAAAGTCTGGTTACTACTGTTAAGAATTATTGTATTTACTCAAATCTAAGATGACCCTGAATTTAAGATGACCCCCAATAATTAGATTTGATATGTGAAAAATGTATAAAATTGTTATAATTTTCCAAGTACAGTAATTATTGAATTCAACCCCCTCCCCACTGCTCCACAGGGAAAGCAGTGGCTGAAGGGGAGGGTCAGACAGACCCCTTGCCCTCTGCCCCCCCACCTTCTTTCCCCTGCAGGCTTCCTCTCCCCCAAATGGCAACCCTCCACCTTTAGCTCCCCAAAGGCTTTGCTTCTTTTCCCCACCACCTCCCCTTTCTTTTCCTCTTTCCCCCTCAGTCCTCCCAGTTTTTGCCTCTTCCTTCCCACTCCCAAGTCTCCCTCTTCCCACCACTCCCCAGTCTCTGCCTCTTCCCCACCTCACTCTCCAGTCTTTGCCTCTTTCCCCCTCACTTCCCAGTCTCTGCCTCTTCCGCCCTCTCCCCCTTTACTGTCAGATGCTGCTGGGACTCTATTTCCTCCCTGGAGTATAGCACATCCCTTGCTGAACTATGCAGCAGCAGGGCAGGGGATGGAGCTCCACATGCTCTGTGGCCGGAAGGGAATCCAGCCAAAGCCGGAGCCAAGCTGTGCCTGACAATAAGCAGGGGAAGGGGGTAGAGAGGGGAGCAGAAGCTGCAGAGGGCAAGCAGAGGGGGAGAGGGCAGGAGCCTGCTGTGGGTCTGACTGTGGCCCCAACCTGGGCTCAGGGCCAGAGTCAGAGCTGCAGCAACTGCCTCTCCTCTCCCTCCCCCCCTCCCCCTTTTATATGCTAACCCAAGATTGTGGAAGGCAGGGGGTTCTCCATGATGACTGGGGGAAAAAACCTTGTCTAATTCTTTGTCTGCTACCACTAGGAATTTCTTCCCTCTACAATTTCACAGCCCCACCCATTGTTTTTCACAATTGCCATGGCTGCTTCTTTCCTCAGACCTGATGAAGAATGCCTTGCATTTGAAAGCTTGTCTAACTTTATCCCAACCACGCAGTTGGCCCAAGAAAAGATATCACCCAGAAAAATCCTTGCCTCTTACATAACTCCTAGACCATCATGGCTACAATGTCAGTCTGACACCATGTCACTCCACATTCTAGGACCTCCTGTTGTGTTAGATTGTCCTACCCCTACACTAGGGCAGAGGTACCCTGCACATTATAGTTTTGTGGTTAAGGACAGAGGAGTCTTATAGTTAGGGTACTAGACTTGGAGGTTAAGTTCCGTGCCCAGCTCTGTCAAACACTTTCTGTGCGATTGGAGGCAAGTGATTTAGCCTATGTGCTCCTCAGTTCCTCATCTATAAAACAGGAATAATAGTGCTTTCTTGGTCTATATTGCCTGTTTACATTGTAGTTTGTCAGGCAAACTATCTCACTATATGTTTGTACAGTGCCTAGCACAATGAGGCCCCAATCCCAGCTAGGGCAAACAACAATAATTTATATTAATTCACGTTCTAGATATTGCAAAGAGCAAAGACTTGAAGCTTATCAAAACCACAGTTGAACACTTCAGTAATATGTGCCTATACTGTGGAGCTACTGTAGGTGTAACACTATTCATGCATGAGCATTATACTTGATGTCTCATAACATCCCTTACCTGCACGGGTGTCTCCAGCGTGTAGATATGTTCCCCACGGACATTGTAGAACTTGACGAGCGCACTCTTCAGCATGGAACCGTTGCCAAGTTCAGCAAGCTGACTGTGCTTTTCCATGCCCGCAACAGCCAGTAGGTCTCCCTGTGTACACCACTGCACCACCACATCTGAAATTAAAAAAGGCAAGACCCCACTAGGAGGTGAAAGGAGCTCACCTTGCAAAGCACAGTAATCACATTTAATAGGAGCAGCCTTTTCATAAGTAGCTAGAAGCTTGAGCCTTATTCACTTTCAAAGCAGTTTGAGTTAGTACGGCACATACACATTTCTGAAAATGCTCCTAACGAAATGCAGTAGCTAAGTAAAAATGTACTGATTTATTTATCTTTATCTGTAGCCATTAGTCACAAAGCAGGACCTTGCTTTTACATGCGAGAGTCAGCAAGCCATAAACTTGGGTATAATAGAGGTTATAATATATTATACATATCAATTGCCTCTCCTTCTGGCAGATCATGAAAAGCAATGCCTACAGCTTCCTTCTGGGATGCTAATTCTGACTCCCCCCACACCCCCAATTTCTACCTTCCTGTCAGTTCACGTAAGCGAGCGCACTGGAATATTTGGTGTTTCTGCCTTCCATGTCAACAGTAGTTTTATCTGCCTGAGGGGTTCAGAGCTGGCCTTCAAGGTAAGAGGCAGAGTCTTATCCCTTTAAGGGAAGAGGCAACTATTTCAGGCCCAGACAAACTGTAGGCTAGACAAAACTTTTGTGCCCTGGGACACTCAATCTGCCATGAACCTTGTGAAGGTGTTTGTGGGCGAGAAGCTGTCTTCAAATGAAGAAGCAGGGGAGAAATGGGAGCTGGCAGCAAGGATCTCAAAATTGTTTTAAGTTGTCAACTTGTCATTTTCAAGGACTTTTATGTGCAATTTAAAATGGTTTTGTATTATTTCAACTGTTGCCTTGCTGATGATATTTCTCATGGGGATTATGCTTCTGTACACATTACAGGCAGGATGTTTGTTTCTCAAGAGGATTTTTTTTCACAGGCTGGTGTTCATGATGTGCCTCTATTTTCTCTCTTTGCCTTCAGTCCCCTAGTACAGAGCTACTTTAGGTGTTTTTATAGTGGGATTTATCTTTCTAGGCAAATATAATGTTAAGCACACTAGAAATCTATAAGATAAACCAGCCACAGTTTTAAGAACCAGCCTAAGTATGTATATACCCATGAAAACAACACAGCCATTTGGGTAAAGGTCTTAGCATGAGAGTCTGTGTTGCGGCAAAATTCATAGCTCACAAAGATGATAAGGGATGTAGTGGTTTTAAGACATCTTTTCATCCTCCCAAATGAAGGCTGCTCCCCTTCGCATAAGCCCTGGAGGCTTCAGTACAGCAGCCTCCCCATACTGCCCCAGGTGCTTGTGCTGAACAGCCTCTGCACACTGCTCCATCCTGCCATGTCCCTTTGCCACCTGCTCTCCCATGCCCTGTATAAGCCTCCATATCAAGGACTGCAAAAGGGTCCTCAGAAGACAGCTTCATGGCTACCATCCATAGTTATTGTGCCAGGGGAACCCTCTTGACATCAACTGGGTCTTTTGAGACCCCTTTACCCATCAGACAATGGCCAAAACAGAGGTGAGGATCTTATCCTTTATGCTTTTTGGCCTCTTTAATTTCATTTCCATCAAGAAAACAAAGTCATTAGTGTAGCCTGTACAGATTTCTGGGTTTAAGACATTTATCCTGTGCAGAGTTACATGCTACTGATGTAATTACTTTTTACAATCTAGATCAGGGGCAGGCAAAGTCCAGCCAATGGGCTGGATCGGACCCATGGCAGACTCCATTTCCCAGAAGACCCTGCCCGTGTCACTGCAGCCGGTTTCCATGGAGACCCCGGGAGTGTGAGGGCCGTGACAATGGGGGGGGCAGGGTTCCCATGGAGACTGGCTCTAGCCTGGGACATGTGAGCAACAGATCGCAGCACTGCTGTAGCTCAAGACCATGCTGTCACCACTGCAAGATCCTGGCCCTGGCCCCACTCCCTGCCCAGCCGCATGCCCTACCAGCACTGCTGGGGCCAGACTCCATGGAAACCATGGCCCCCACACTGTCATTGCCCTGCCACTCACGAGGTCTCCATGGAAACCGGCTGCAGCAACCTAGGTAGGGGCTGCTGGGAACTGGAGTTCAGCCACCAGCCAGATCTGTCATTTTGCCTACCCCAATCTAGATTGTGGTATCATCCAGGACATGCCAAGCAGTTTTCAAATGCAGAGGAAGGCACCAAACCTGCCTCGGGGAACTTAACATTTACACAGACAGGGACTGATGGCAGATGTGCATATGCCTGCAGGGAGATAGTCAGCAGAAGGATCAAGGCAAAGACTGGCCCATATCTTGTTAATTCATCTTTCTTGCTGATGATAGAAACTAGCTTCCCTCCTGCCACTATTAGCTCCTGACCACACTCTCAGCTAAAATTCCTTCAGTACTCTTTCCTTTTTTCAAGTCTACCAAAATCTTGGCTAAAATTATCCCCTTTGTCTATGGGAACCCCCTGCAACCTCCAGCAATGCCACCCAGTCAGCCTCTTCCCACATCTGTGACAAGAAATCTCCTTCTGCTTGTGTGAGGTTCTCCCTGAAGTCCTTGTCCAGTTACCTCGTGATTCATACCCACTGTAATGCTAAAAACATTAGCATTTGAAAATTCCTGATCAACCACAGTGTGATGCTCACAGGGCCCACCCCTCAGCACACAGCATCCATAGGGCTCCCTGTTCTTGTTTTCTCTTCCTGGCAGCCGGGATTCTCCTGCTGCAAAGACACATCCCTCCCTTCTGAGGCACTTGCCACAGGGTTTGGCTGGGAGGGAGAGCTCTCCTGATCCCGGCCACTCATGGGAGGTAGCAAAGGCAGTATCACGCAGGAGAAAGCACAACCTTCACATCATGTCATAAGGCTGTGATGTGACTGGGCCTGGGGCCACAGAAGGCACACAGTTCTCTGTTCTCAGCATGATGCTGGAACTGGTAAGTCTCTCCATATGGACTGGGACAGGCTGGGTATCACTGGGGCCTCATGCTTAGCAAAGGGAAATGGGGTCATCCCCCCCGCTCAGGTTCTAGCCCAGTTCCTGGCTAGCTGTCTCCCTTCTCTGCCTGGCAGCCACTGGGAAAGTCTATGCCTTTGTAGCCCCAGAAGGGCCAATGCTGCTGTCATTGACTGTAGTCAGTAAAGGATTAGCTATAAATCTTTATCTCCCCTTGAAATCTAGTTCTGAGACTCTCTGGAGATAAACACCAATGAAGAATGCATCAAGGGCCTGACAGTGACAGGAGCTCTGGGAGACTGGAGCCAAGGGATGAATGTGCCTGCTTGGCAGTTTTTCCTTTCTCTCTAAGCTCCTAAAATCACACTGCTGCACAGAAGCACAGGCTGACTAGACACTGCCCATGACCTTCGCTTGCTCAAAGATGGGAAATGGAAGTACAACCTCAAGGCTTGTTTTTTCCTTTAAATTAAATACTGATAAATCCACATCAATTTATTACCAGGAAGGTCAATGGAGAAGCCCAGGAATCTGTGAGAGAAAGGAACACAGAACATAGGGGATGCCTTTCAGATTGCTGAAATTCTTCTATCCAGGGCTCCAGGAGGATGCTGATCGTGCTTTGGTTGCAGCTATCTTTTTATGTAAGATTATATATAGTGCCTGTTGCTATGGTATCCAGGTGCCAATACATCTTTAGCAATTGCCCCAGCAATTATGGAGATCAGACCTACCCTCGCTAGAAGGGAAGCTATAAAGACACTTCTTCACTTTATGAACTTTATGAAGGCAGGCAGAACTCAAAGGAGGTGGCCAGGGCCCTGCTTTCACCTCTCATCTGAACTGGTCACCAGTGTTATCCAGACATATGATGGGTAATAAGCTGCAGCCCAGGAAGAAATGCAATAGCAGGTAAATGGCAGATACTTAGGAGCTCTGGAAATAATGCCTCTGGGATACTGTGGTTCTGTGGTACCCCTTACTGTGGATTCAGGGACACCTGAGCCCTGAAAGAAAAAATAGCTCACTGTAACAGACAACTAGGCTCAGGGCAACAGACGGGTAACAGACTAGCAGGTATCAGAGAATCAGCATCTCAGACAAAAGGTAAAATATACAGATTGAAGAGGACATCATGAAATGATGAACATGAGCCTGCAGTGCATAAACACGAGCCTGCAGTGCGATGCTGCGGCTAATAAAGCGACCAAAACGCTGGCTTGCATCCATAGATGCTTCTCAAGCAAATCTCGGGACATCATTCTCCCCTTGTACTCGGCCTTAGTGAGGCCGCAGCTGGAGTACTGCGTCCAGTTTTGGGCTCCACAATTCAAAAAGGATGTGGAGAAGCTTGAGAGAGTCCAGAGAAGAGCCACGCACATGATCAGAGGTCAGGGAAGCAGACCCTACGATGACAGGCTGAGAGCCCTGGGGCTCTTTAGCCTGGAAAAGCGCAGGCTCAGGGGTGATCTGATGGTCACCTATAAGTTTATCAGGGGTGACCACCAGTATCTGGGGGAACGTTTGTTCACCAGAGCACCCCAAGGGATGACGACTAAGTCGAATGGTCATAAATTACTACAAGACCGTTTCAGGCTGGACATGAGGAAGAATTTCTTTACTGTCCGAACCCCCAAGGTCTGGCACAGCCTGCCACCGGAGGTGGTTCAAGCGCCTACATTGAACACCTTCAGGAGCAAACTGGATGCTTATCTTGCTGGGATCCTATGACCCCAGCTGACTTCCTGCCCTTTGGGCAGGGGTCTGGACTCAATGATCTTCCGAGGTCCCTTCCAGCCCTAATGTCTTTGAAATCTATGAAATATCTCACAACCATTATTCAATCTGCTTTAGGGATGTCAGAATTTTCATGACTTTCCAGGTGGATGGAAAGAGGTATCCGTGTTTGGGAAAAGCAGATATTCTTCCAACAAGAGCAGTTTTATTTTTCTACATTATTCCAACATAATGCAAATGCTCTTTACTAAGCGATGATTTTTTTTTTGTACCTAGAGTAAAAGTGGTGTAACACCAAAAATATGTTGGTATTTCTTTAGGTGTGAAATAATTTCGCAAAGGCTTGTTTGGAAAACACACAGAGTGGTCTTCAGCAGCCTGTGCAGATCGAGACATCTGCTGCAGAATCCACAAAGCAATATTGAACGCATCAAATACGGACATGTGAGCCAGAGTTTACATTCAACACTGAAGATTATTCAATTAAAATGAGACACATCTGCAGGGTCATTATGTAGGTAGGGGACACAGCCCCTCAGTTTGTTTTTCTAAGGTTTTCTTACAGATGATAAGTAACAAAAAATCTATCTGTCTGTCTGTCTTTACAAGAAAAGACGGGTACAGAGAAGGCAACCAAGATGATCAGGGTCACAGAGCAGCTGCCATATCAAGAGAGACTAAAAGAGCTAGAATTTTTAAGTTTGGTAAGGAAAAGATTGAGAAGGAATATGACAGAGGTCTACAAAATCAAGAAGGGTGTAGACAAATTGAATAAGGAACTGTTATTCATCAAATCTCAGAATACTAGAACTAGGGGGCACCCACTGAAATTAGCAGGAGACAGGTTTAAAACTTACAGGAGAAAGTACTTTTTTATGCAGCACCTAGTTAGCTTGCAGAACTCATTACCACAGGAGGTGGTGGAGGCAGACAGCATAGCTAGGTTCAAAAACAGAATAGACAAATTCGTGGATGATAGATCCATTATAGCTATTAAACCAGGGGTGGGCAAAATATGGCCTAGAGGTCATATCTGGCCTGCCAACTGATTGTATCTGGCCCGCAGGTGGGCGGCTATGAAGTGATGGGATCCAGCCCACAGGCAGCTGGCAGCTCCAGCTGCTGAGTCATTCTGGGCATGTCTCGACCTCTTCCATAGCTTACACCAGCTCCTCTGCCCTATGTGCTGGAAGTAGCACTGGATGGACACCAACATCAGCTGGCAAATTCCAGGTATGGATTGGGGTGTCCACCCGAGTCCACAGAGAGACTGATGCATCAGCATATCAGCTGCAGTCCCGGGCAGTCGCCCTGATCCCCACTGGGAACTTGCAAGCACTATCCACAGCCGATGCTAGGGCCTGGGATGTTGTGGATTGCGGTGTGCTGTGACAGTTTGAGCAGGGGCCTGGGGCAGAGCCATGGCAGCAGATCATGGCTTTGCTCCATGCTCGGCCGGGATGGGGCCAGGGCTGGGATACGAGGGAGCAGCATCCGGGAGTGGAATAGGTGGGCAGGGCCAGGATTTCAAGGCAAGGACTACATGGGGCCAGGGCCCTGCAATCCCAGTCCCAGACCCGGGGCAGGGCATGGGACCAGGCAGATGGGATAGGGCTGGTTAAAGAGTTTTGGTGAGCTGCTGGTGGGGAGAGAAAAGGGGTGTTGACCCAGCCCGCAACAGCTCACCAAAACTCCGTGTGTGTGTGGGGCCCACGAGCCCAAATAACTGCCTGCTCCTGTATTAAATAGCACAGGTGGGGATGTATCCTCTGGCATCTCTAAACCAACAACAGATGATGCCAGGGATGGCCTGACAGGGGAAAGATCATTCTAGAGATACCTGGTTCAATGATCTTCCTCTAAAGCATCCACCCCTGCCACTGTTGGAGACACAACACTGGGCTAGATGGACCATACTCTTTTTCTTATGCAGAAAAAAATAATTGGAAACATGTGTCAGGTATCCAGGTTGTAGCTGTATTGGTCTAGAGGAAAAGGCAATCAGAACTCATAGTAGAGATGATATCTTTTATTAGACCAAAACGATTTTTGCAAAAAAAATTCTTTAATTGCTTCTAAAGAACTTTTACAATCTTTTCTCCAATGTCTGATGAAGGGTGTTTGTACCCGAAAGCTTGCAATTAAAGAATTTTTTTTGCAAAAATCTTGTTGGTCTAATGAAAATATCATCTCTACTATGAGTCCTGATTGCCTTTTGGAAATATGTGCGCACACACTGAAGCATCCCCTGAAGTGTTTATTAACTATGCAACATGCAGAGTCATAGATTGTGGGTAAGCTCCAGTAACACAGTGGTGATATTACCCGCCCAACATTTAGTATACACAAGTACTAAATGATTCCGCAGTAACAACTGTGCAGTCAGCATCTCATGTAGATGCAGCCCCTGCGAATTACCTTAGGATCCTTATGCACTTACCTGAATTCAGATGGAGTCAACAGGATTTAATCACATGCTTAGCTGCATGCACATGGTTAAGTGCTTCGTTGTAACTGCAAGTGCACCCGCTAACTATGTGGCTACTTAGAAGGTATAGTACTAATCATGTATATGAACAGCAGAATCTGGCCCTAAATTAAAAGCTTTATGTGAAGTATGTATTTTCCACAAAAATACATATGCAGATATTCCTCAGTAAATATTTGTCTAAGGTATTAAAATTAATCACTGGAGGTTCTCTTTTCTCAAAAAAAGACTTTCCACTTAATATTGTTACGCTGTTAATAATTCTCTAGATTCCCTGGTGTTTATATGGGTAGATTAAGCACAGTATTACAATTTACTTCGATAGCCATGGGCGATTGCAATGGCTACACAAATGACAGATATGATATCAAAGAAATTCTGTGTAGGATACAAGTAAAGCATATATTACATGTAAACATACAGGCATACACAGGGCTGCTAGGGCAGTAAGCTAAAAGAAGGTGACCTCATCAAATAGAAAATTGGCTACCCACTTATTTAAAAAGCAAGAAATCTAATAGCTGAGCATTGTTTTTATTCCAGTAGGTGTCACTGCTGACAATGGAAAATCGCTGTAGCAGGTAGCAGGCTGTAAAACAGAGACACTAAAACAAAAACACATACACAAATAATGAGGTGAAAAATACAAGAAGAAAAACTAGGTATGGGATATGGGGAGATGTCTCTCTTTAGTACCTTTCAACCCTGAGCGGATGATAGTAGGTGACAAGTCATCATAATTGTTCATTAAACTAATGTCTCCTGACGTGAAGCTGACAGTGAGTAGTGGCTTGGTGTTCTGCACTGGTACTGGATATGCAGCCGGACCATCTGCAAAAACAAGATTGTTGAGTAAGTAAAAAGGGCACTATCGAAAACAACTAAATCCAAGCTGAAACACACTGCTGTCCAGCCTGCTGTCACGCTGCATGGCTTTGAAACCTGAATTCTGCCTGGTTGTTTTTGATCATGAACCCGAAACAAGGCAAAATAGGCCTAGCCACTTAGCCTCACAGACTCAGTGATGTGCCCCCTCATTATCCAAAAGACGATTGCTCTTGGGATGTAATCACAAGAAACTCAAAGAGATGCATCCAAAATTGTGGGGAAAGTTTGTGTTCCCTGGCTGAAACTTGACTGTTATTCCCATCTCAGACTTAAGTCTTTCTCCCCACACCCATTTCATTCTCCCTGATGGCTCTGTGCATTTCAGTTAAAACTTAGCAAGCACTGAGTTATCCATGTTACCAATAGATGCTTGAAACTGCAAACAGGCATTTTTACTATAGTTTACCTGTAAATATAGTGTTTTACATCTATAATATGATATAATGCATATTATAATCATACTTAGAACTATTTGCTAGCTACATTTTCTCCTTAAGTGCACACTCCAGTTGAAGTCATAGGAGAAATCGTAAGTGCCTCTTAGAGTAACAACTGGCCTCTTACAGAATACAGTCCTTCACATGTTAAGAGCTAACTAATTGTATGCTCCATCATGACACCCTCTAACCAGAGTCCAAATATATCAGAAAGTCTAAAAACAAGAGAGACCTGAGCTAAGAGTACTTTGATGGCCATCCAAAAAATGCCTTTGCCTGTAGGAGTCTATATTTCAGTATTCATGCGATCTCCTTTTACATTTAATATTTAACGAGCAATAGCACCATCTGTAGCATTCATTATTTATTTATTTCATCATTTACTGTTCTGACAGAAGACGCTCCAGTCCCTAGATAGTCCCTGATTCTGTGGACCCAAACACAATGAATTTTGAGTAGTCAATCATGAAATAGTGGACTAAGAATGGCACTGCTTTCAGAATTTATGAGAAGGCTTATCAAAAAACACTTGAGAAAAAAACTGTCCTGTAACTGATACATTAAAAAAAACCATTGTTTTTAGATGAGTAACAAAGTCCATCCTACACATCTGTGTGAGTCAAAGGCTTGCCACCTTTGAGAGGTTTGTGAAGCACCTGTAAAGCTATAAAAAGAACACATCATGTTACAGTAATCGTTAGAAACAAGCTTGTAATTGAGTCCACCCACTCCTGACTGACTCAGCTGCGGTTAGCACGTTTTCTACCCCATTCAAGTTCATTCTGAATTATGTTAGTTTTCACCCCTGTTCCATCCAAATCCATTATTCCAAAATCAGAACCATGATATTGCAAGATAACAACAACATGCATTTATGCCTTTCCTTGTCCTTTATTAGAGGCTTCCTGGGAAGTCCAGAATGACTGGAATCTGTTTCTCTTATGAAGGCAAACCTCTACCAGCATTGGAGATGGAGCCTGTGTTCAAATTCACAAGGAAGTCAGGACAAAACTCAGATTCAAAGGAACTAAACTGTCAGCAGCTGATCTCTCAAGATTTCTAATGTGACTGGTTACAGGGGAAATGTACAGGGTTACAGGGGCATGTTTTCCCAAATGGAAAATGTTTTCCATTTGGGAAAACATGCCCCTTTTTGGACTGGACCCAAAGTGAATCCTAAAGTGCAAAGGCAGAGGTACTGGCTCAGATTCACCTTTGCTGAATATGAACATTTTTATATTTTATTTTGTCCCACCATCATTGACATTATGCCATAGATTAGTTAGACCTGATATAATGGAACGCAACAATGACCCAGCTACTCCCATTTCTTGTCTCCAGCACTAACCAAGAGCATCAATTTAGTATCTGATTTGTCTTTTTATGGCTGGGGAGGAGGCAGAGAGTATCCTGTACTTGCCTGAGAATGGACACATTGACTATTAGTCTTCCCCTAGTCCAAAAATCAAACCTCAGTGATATTACAACCTGATGGGGAGGGAAAGCGAGGGGAGGTTTACTTCTTGGCCTCAACTGGCAATTGAGGCAACTGGACTGAAGCATGAGTCATCTGAAGCATAAAAACTGATAACTCATGCAGCCCCAAACACCTTCTGTTAGCTGATGTAACTGCACCCTTTAGGGACTGGAACCATAGAAGTCCCCCTACAGAGCATGAGTGCCCCATGGCATTACTGTTATTGAAGGGGTAGCAAACGTTCAATGGAACAAAGCTGAATGCATCACTACCTTGTGGTGGGGAGTAGTCATCTGAATCTGTGTCACTTTCACTGCTGTCTTCCACCAGGAAGCTGGGGTAGTTCCAGGACATGCTGAGGATCCCATCCGATTCGTGCAGAAGCACGTGTGCTAGCATGCGACCATGGCAGTCCATGACGATGACCTGACCATCGGCGGTGCCAAAAAGAACCTGGAGATAGTAGAGCAACACCCTTAGCAGGAGAGAGAACAGGTCCACCACGTCATCCCCTTCAGAATTCTCAGAATACTTTTCTACCAATTAACCAGCTATGTGAAAATGAATCCAGAACACAGTAGCCATATCTTTCAGTGTGATCTTAGGGATAAGGAAAAAATACCTTCCAAGAATGCTGTGAAGGTGGTAAAGCACTCACAAGTGGGAAAACGCCAGAGCTGAGGCTGCCCATGAAACCTTAACTCATCCCTCTTGTGCATATGCATTAGAAAGTTGCTGCTGTTGACCTTAGCAAGAGCAGGGCTAAAGTGAGCACCTTGAGCCCACATGCCTGAGAAGGAGAAGACTGGACTTAAAAAGTCAGACTTATTTGGGCTTGCTGCTGTGAGGCACAGCATTAGAGCAGGGGTGTCAACCATATGCCCTGCGGGCCTACTCTAGCCTGCAGACCTGGGTCATCCAGCCCGCAGATTTTTGCCTTGGCTCTGGCTGTGATCTTCCTCCAGCAGTAGTGAAGTAACTGAGCGAGATCCATGGTGCTGGAGCCCTAGCAGCACCACAGCTTGTTCCTGAAGTGGCAGGTAAGCACCTGTGATATCAGGCCTCTTCCCAACAGGTCCCCCGCTGGCCAGACTGGGCATCCTGTGTGCTGGATCTGGCATGGGGGGGCCAGCTCCATGCCATTCATTCAGCCCATGGACTCACACACCTAACCCCCAAGGCTTTGACACCCCTACATTAGAGGAACTGAAAACCAGCAGGCTGGGCTGCATTAGTTCAGTAGTTCATAGCGATTGTTTGGTTGACTTTAAATAAATGTGGGTGTGTTCCTGAGTTACCCTGTCTCTGAGAGTACTTGCAAGAGAAAAAAAATAGTTATTAAATGGTGGCAGGGGTTTTAAACCTTAAATACCTAAAATAGTGGAAAGGGTAATGTTTCAGATTGGAGCTCAGGCCTACCATTTTCTATATTTTAAAAGAAATCTCTTGACATTATTCAAACCTGGCCCTGGTTGCCATTAAACTCAAACAGCAGAAGATAACAAGACTTTTTATGATGCCTTTAGAGCTGATATAATTTAAAAATCTATTGCAGAGGCAGTGCATGTCAGAAGCTGCTGTATCAACAGGTGCAGGAGGGAAGTGAGGTTCCAGCAAAGATTTCAAATGGCTTATGAGAATCATAAAAGTTGAATAGGGGAGGGGAACAGTTATTTAACTGATGAACAACTGGTTAGAAGAAGACAGGAGAATGACCTCCAAAGGTAGCTAAAGGCAATATGATCAATCAACTGGAACTAGGCCACTGCAGCCCAGGAGGAAGGGAATGTATTACGCATTCAGGAAAAGATAAAGGAGAGCTTCCACCCACAATGACAAATGCAAAATAGATGATGCAAGGCCTTTTCTTGTTTAAGATACTATTTAACCAATGTGCACAGACTAGGACCAGACAGCTTAGAACCTATAGATTTCTCTCCTTTAAGTGAGTTTGGTGCCTAAATATTTTGAAGAAATAGAAGGCCTGTATGCTGGGTACATTTCAGAAAGCCAACAAAAAAATAAGATGTAGTAAGAAAACATTGAAATAGCAAGAGCATTATTCAAGGCTGCTACCATGTGGGTCTACAAAAGACAAGTAGGCTTCAGGCAAATTAAAAGAGCCATTGCCAGCTAAAAATCTAGTCCATTTTCCAAATAAGTTAAAATAAATGTCAAGTACTACACCTCTCCTTTAACCCACTGCCTGTTTTTCTGTTTTACAACCACAGTTTTTCTAGAATTCAAATGTTGTTCTCTTTCCTGTTGCTATGTGAAACACACATATACATTAGAGGATAAAAACTATCTGATGGCACAGGGAAACCAGTGAGAATCCACAAATGAAATAAGCTGAGAAAAAAAAAAAGTCAGATTTTATTTTTTAACACTGTCCTTCAGTTGTACTTGTAAAAATGTACTTGAAAAAGTTTCAGGAAGCAGTGTGATTTCACAGTTGTCTGGTGAAAGGAGAAGACATTACTTCCCTTTGTGGGCTGATCAAGAACTGCAAAAGGCTTTAAGTGGGAGGGGATGATAAAAATTGGGAAAGAGGGGCAATCAGGAAAGTGTTTTATGAGTGTTGCTTTCTAAAAAAAACATTAAACACGGCTGACAAACACTGCTCTCACTTACAGTCATATAAGCCCAGAGGAACTTCAACCCAAAACAATACATGCTTTACCAATGGCAAGTTTATCACAGCTAGATTCTTAAACTCAATCTAGATCATGCTTTATTTATCTTACCACCAACCATGCTTGACCAATCCACTTTATTTAGACTGCTCCAACTTTGAGTGTGATCTGACTGCAAAATCCCTTGTTGCAAAGTGTACCTAGTCTAGCATCCTATCTCTGTTACCATATACTTCACAATTAGATGGAAAAAAACCCCATGATTAGTAGTTAAGGCATATACTACCTAAGGAAGACTTTCCTCCTAAATCCAGAGGTCAGATATTGGTTTAAGGTTTAAGCGCTGAAACTTAAGTGTTTATGCTCCTTATTTATTTATGATACTGATGGAATATTCTGGTTATTCATATCCATGTCCAATGAGCTTTTGGATCCTGCTAAACTCTTGGCTTCCGTGTTATCTTGTGGCATTTTAGTACCACAGGCCAGTCATGTTAAGTTAAAAATATTCTCCTTATTGCTTTTAAATCTGCTACCTAAGGGAACAAGACACGGGTTACAGGCTCTTTACAGTCCAAGTTCAAAAAACTTTCAAACATATTTTTTGCAGGCTAAATTCAGAACCTCCTACACAGGTACTGTAATCAAAATATGGCCTCTTCTAACCTTAATCAAGTTTTACAAAGGCAAGTTAAAATGTTTTTAGTAGCTGTCAGGAATTCTTGTTTTCAAAGTACAGTAAAAGAATTTCAGCAGAAGAAATCTTATTTTGTTCAACCATTATGTCAGGTAACAACCTACGATTTGTTTGAACTGAGGTGTGGCTCCTTCTGTCATGCATAATGATGCTGTGATGTTTGGACCAGAGTTTCAGCTGATGGATACTGGCATAGCTCCATGGAAATCAATAGTGTCGTAATTACAGTACATCAAGATCTGGTTTGCCAAGTTTCCAATTCAGGAAGCTCCCTCCCCCAATACAACTGTAATTTACAAACGATCACCTTAGTGTTGCCTAAATATATATAAAGAAAAATTGGATTGAATGCAAGCAAAAAGGATTTGTTAGTACCAATCCAGCCTCAACAGGGTTGTCACCCCCCCCAATTATTTTACTGACAATCTGCAAACTTTTTTTTACTGATAACCAAACTTTTTTTACTAACATACATTTTACATAATGTAAATGCAACCCTTCTGCCAGGATTTGGATGGCAGCAACAAGGATCAGGTTCACATTTTGGAGTTTAAAACCAACCATAGTAAAAAAGTTTGGTTGTCAGTAAAAAGTGTGCAGACTGTCATTAACCATTTTATCTCAGGTTTGCAACCCTGCTTTACCGCAGCAATGCTTTTAATGTGCTGCCCCAACCCCAAGGATCCCCCACTCACCCCAAACCTTATACTCCTGACCACACATCATGCTGTCCCCACTCCAGCCTTACCCCCACCAGCCCCACTCCCCTGATCCTGGCACAGACACCCACCAAATGCCTCTCCACCCTCTTAGCCCCGTAGCTCCATCCCAACTACACCCCTCTCCATGGTACTGCTCAAGGCCATATAGCATTGCCTACTTATAAGGTGAGCAGTGTTACAGGCAGGCAACAGGACTCAGCCAGAGCTAGATTAACACATAGGTAAACTAGGCACACGCCTAGGGCCCTGAGCTGCATAGAGCAGGGGGGAGTGGCATTCCTTCCCTCCGCATCAGCGGCCCAAATAGCCCCATCTACCTCCCTTCGCTTCCCCTCCC
>NW_005843466.1:126922-129014 GCF_000455745.1 Alligator sinensis
GGGGGCGGGGAGTCTCGACCAGCCTGGGACCTATGAGTTTGTTTGCCTAGAGCCCACTAACAGGTTCATCCAGCCCTTGACTCTGCAGCAGCAGCATAGGTCTATGGGGGGAAAGAGGCTCTTGTAGATTAAAAGCCCTGACAGCTCCCTGCACAGTGCTACACTCCCACTCAGATGCCAGGTGGCACTGCTCCTCTCTGCCTGTCCTTCAACATCCAGCCTTGTTCAGTTACTTAGGTTTTTATGGACACTTCTAGGGGGGGGTTGTTCTGTTTTCTTTTGTTTTTACAAACTTTAAAGAGGCATCATTAGCTCTTTTTTACAGCCACAAGCACTATCACAAATCATTTTTATTTAAAACATTATTCCATATTGAAAGGTGAAGATTCTGCCACTTCACCACATCTGATATCATGGAGAAAGGTCTATCTCTGTATATTCTCTGCAGGGGCAAATCATGGAACTCAAAGGCTGGATCCAGATGTGTAGGCACGTGTGATTTGTGGCACCACAAACCTCTTTGCAGCACCACAGACTGCATGCCCACATTGTTAAAACGTGTTCCGTGCTGCAAATTTGCAGATGGGGCATAATTTGTGACCGGGAAATGCCAGTAACAAAAAACCCCAAAACAACCAAAACCAGAAAAAGACTGCGAGAAAAAGCGGTGCAGTGCACACTACAGGAGTGCGTGCCAGCAGACACAGAGGCTCGGTCCTCCAGGGAGATGCTCTGGCTGTTGGCCAGAGTGTCTCCATTCCTTTAGTTTCACTCTGGTTCCTCCAGCATGCTAAGAGCTAGGAGAAATGGGGAAAGGGCAGTTTGCCCAAAGTAGGGCATTTTGTCCCACACAAATTTTGCCACTACTATTTTTACTGCTAGAAGCACACAACCCTGTATGTGGGGACACACTCAAAGAAGCTACCCCAATTTGAACCTGCTGAGGAGCTAGCCATTGTTTAGCGGTATGGCTATTACCACCCCTCAAATTTATACCTGGTATTTGCCTATTATCATGGAAAGTCTGAGGAAGGGTATGTGTGCCCAAAAGCTTGCAGAAAAAGATAATTTTTTTGCAATTTCTTAGTTGGTCTAATAAAAGATATCATCTCTGAACCAAGAGTTCCAGAGTTCTGCATTTCTTTTTTGTCTCAGACTAGCACAGCTACCAAATACATCCTTATTATCATTGAAGCATTCTACAAGTATTTTTGTACGTAAACTTAAGATTTAACTTCAGTAACAGCTGAAGATAGACCAAAAGCCATGACCACAGGTTCAGTGATTCACTCATATAAAAGGCAGCCTAGTGTAGTCCTTATTGAACGTTTAAAGGGCTCCGGTCAAGCATGATCAGTCAGTACCATTGCAGAGGAAAAAATTAAAATAAACTGTTCCCTGCATGAAATTTAGGAGCAAAACTGAAAGTTTCTCACGTTGCCAAAAAAAAAAAAAAGAAAGAAAAAGAACCTCCCAGGAAGCCTGATCAAATGCTTTCTCTGAATCAAAACTTGGAACAAATGCCTTCCTTTCGTGCCAGGGTAGGAAGCCAGGTTTTAGATTAAAACTGAAGTGGGAGGGAAGAAGAATGCTGTAATCTGGATTTCTAAGGATATGGTAACAATCGTAAAGGCATTAGAATTAATGTAGTGATAATACATTAGGGAAATAAAATCAAATGCAAAGGAAGTGAAACTGTGGTGCCAAAGGATTTCAGTAACCCTTCCTTTACTGAAGGATCTCAGGTTTATAAAATACTTGCTGCAATTATGGGTGCACCAGTAGAGATTTTGGGGGCCAATACCAATAGCCGATTTTTAAGGAGACATATTGGCTAATACCAATCCAATTTCCAATACAGCTGCATGCAGCTGGTAAGTCCATTGTGGTGGAAGGGGAGTGGGGAGGGCAGATCAATGCCCCCTGCAGTGAAGGAGGGGGCAGGGGCAGGCACTACCCAGTCAGGGCAGGGAGGGGCATGGGATGGAGCTGAGGCTTGTGTAGGGGGGCAGCTTCTGCTGCTGCTTGCACCCCAGGAGGGATGGGGGGAGGGTGCCCCTGGATCTGCATGGGGCAGGGTGGGCGGGCTGCA
>NW_005843466.1:129204-129503 GCF_000455745.1 Alligator sinensis
GCTGTGGGTCCGGCGGGGGCTGGGCTTGGGGCAGGAGCTACAGCCACACCAAATTTTGCCGCAACCCTGCTTCCAGCACTGACGCTGATGCCCACACAGTGCAGTCCTGGTTCAGCGCCTTGCCCCAACCATGAAACTATGCACTGCGAAGAGCTGGGCATCAGGGCTGAGAGCAGAGCTATGGCAAAATCTGGGGTGGCTGCAACCCCCTCCATAGCCCCTGCCCTGAGCCCAGCCCCTGTTAAAAAGAGCCTGGCGCAGCTCTGACTCCAGCCCACAGCTGCAGCCCGCCCGCCCCA
>NW_005843467.1:0-50116 GCF_000455745.1 Alligator sinensis
TCTCCCCACAGCCAATCACTGAGCCAGGGGGCATGGAGCCCCCCTCCCCCCCATGTGCTCCCTGGTGGACCCGGAAGTGGACTAAAAGTACTTCCAGTCCACTTGCGGGTTTTCTGGTGAGCACATGGCGGGGCCCCCCACACTCCTGTGGGACACTACATCTGCCCTAGTATCGCAGCATTGACGAGCTGCACCTGGTACTTCGAGGTATGTAAAAAAAAACATTTAAAGCTGTGTCTATGGCCAAATCACTGACTCTCTGAATCAGCATTGAATCTTCCAATTCAGATTTGGCTGAATCGAATTGAGGACAGTGATCTGAATCAATGAATTGAATCACTGTCCCCAATTTGGGCCAAATCCAAATCTGAATTGAATATGGCCCATTTTGCACACCCCTAATATTTACTTGATTTAAGTCCTTCTTGGAGAGATATTTCCAATAAAAAAGTGAGATGAAACTTCACCACCACTGTTAGACTTCTCACATAAGGTGTCCTATCAGAATAAGTTTTCTTTTTGGTTCATTTTAATTTCTACAGTCTGTCAATAGGAAAAAGGTTGTATGAGAGGTCAGTGGCATGCCTCCTGGAGCTGAGTTGTCTCTCTGCTGGAATTGGTTATGTTCTGTCCCTAGGACATTTTCTGCCATGCCTTGATGTTAGGTAGAGAGGTGCCAACACACTTTTGGGAGACAGAAAGATCAGTTATTGGCTCAAAAGGTCAGCTTATCTTTGCAGAACTCTACCATCCCCATACCCTGCCCTAACCACACCAGAAGTTCCGGGTGTGTTATTACTCATCTATGATACTGAGAGCTCCACCCTCAGTCTTGTGGACTCTGTTGAGTGGCACACCCCTAAGTTGGCCACTTGTTGGGTTCTGCCCTGCATGGGTCCTAAGTCAGTCGCTCCTTAGTTCTAATCCCACCCTTAACCTTCAGGGTCAGGACAGACTTATCCCTCCCTGGGGTGTAATCTCGTTCATGTCTCCTTCCTCCTCTAGGATCCCAAAGAGTTTATCTTCACCCCTCGGGACTGAACTCACTGAATAAGCAGTCTCCTCTGTCTCTTTGCTGGCTGTCACCAGATAAGTTGGGAGCTGGGGCTTTTCTCCAAGTCCCGGGGTTGATTCCTCTTCTCTTAGGCTCTTGCCACCTTCTCTGTCTTCTCCTGTTCCCCACCTCTTCAGTCCAACCCAGGATTCTCCCTTGGCATCCCCTTAATTTTTCCCTCTGGCTGGCTGGACTCACCATGGCAACATGTTATTCATTGCCTCCCTAATCCAGCCTCCCCTTTAATTTTTTGGCACAGCTCTTTTCTTTTATTTTGGCTGTGCCATTCTCCCTATCCCAGGCTTGAACCATGGCAGCTGGGTTTGCTGCATCAGCCTTTGAACTGCTGTGGTCCCAGCTGGTTCCTTTAATTAGTCAAGACATGGCATCTTTCCCACCCTGGCTCACTGCAGTTTCCTTGGCATCCCTTGGTAAGTTTTCTCCCCCCTGTTCTAACACTCATGTTCATGTGGCAGGGTGCTTCAGCCACCTTGTCACAGGTTGGAAGATATGGATTTGAACAGTAGCAGTATATATTTCCTTGCAATTCAGTTTCTTAGATGTATTCAACAACTTCTACAATATGTAGATATCAGCTTTAGTGGTGGTTGCAAAGGGGGCAAAGCTTTGCTATTTGCTTAGAAGAATTGTTTTTTTCATGGAATGCTGCATAAATATTACACAGTTCTCTCTGTGAAGGAGACTGAATGGGGGAGGTGGGGAAAGGGGGAGATACATGTTTCAAGAAGAGAAGAAAGAAACCAAGAAGTCAGAACTCCCGCAATGCAATGTAATAACTAAAAAGGATATTGCAAGAAGATAGGCAATTAAGAATTTCCTCTGAAATAATGTAAGTCTGCTTTTTTTCATTTAGCCCACAAACATACTTAACCTCAGACCTTTCTCTGACCATTGATGCCTTTTATAGAATTGAAGATGAGAAAAGAGAGAGCTGTCTGTTTGCTGAGCATATCAGCCTCCTAAGTTAAAGACGTATTGTCTAGAAAAAGAGTTACAATGACTAGTTTGTTTTTTTTCTTCCTGAGTGTCTCTATACAAGTACCAATATACCAATTGTAGCTGGAAGTGGCTGTAAGATGGAGAATGGATGAGCACAAGAGTGAGAGTGTGAAAGCAAGAGATCAAAGTTGCTGAATCTAACGTTTCCAGTGTTTGGTGTAGTCATCCCTAGGGTTTGGGTTCTGTGCTTAAAATGTGTGCCTTGACATATTTTAATTAGGCAACAGGTATATATTCAAGTACTATAGTTAATTTTGTATATTCTTGAGATAAGAAACAAATTGACAGAAGTGTTACCCCTTGACAAAAAAAGTTATACCCAATTAAGTTTTATTGATCAGCAAGTTCCACATTATAGTATAGATTAGTGAACTTCTCAACAATATTACATTAACAAAATTGTAATAATGTTTCACTATACAGGCACTGTAATATTAAGAGAATGGCAAAAAAAATATGGATAATAGATAATAATGGTGGGTCCTAAATATAGCAAGAGACTGAAATATATTTATATTCAAAAGGAAAATATGGCCAAGAGGACAGACAATGGAAGCATTTTTTTTTTAAGGTTAAATGAGCACAGAATAAGAGCAGAAGGGTATGAATCATCATAGAATCATAGAAGTAGGGTCGGAAGGGACCTTGTAGATCTTCAAGTCTGACCCCCTCCCTGGGCAGGAGGAAAACTGGGCTCAAGTGACCCCAGCCAGGTAGGCATCAAGCCGCTTCTTAAAGACCCCCAGGGTAGGAGCCAGCACCACTTCATGACATTTTGCATGCATTTTTATTTAAAAATTAATTAACTTTGGCCATTGCTAGTGTACTAATTCACTTTGTATTAACACAGTGGATGACCATAACCAACAGTAACGCTTGAAATATTGAATGCTATTCAGAGAGTGAAAAGCAGTATCCAACAGATGGGAAGTATTTAGATTTTCAAATATTTTACAGGTATTCAGATGTTATTTAATAAAAAAATGATTAATTGGGATGGAGCAATGATCTAACAAAGTGCAAATAGACGTCTTTGAAGTTCTTATTAATTTGCAACTTTATGTCAGTGAGCTTTTGTTTGTTTGCTTGTTTTGTGTAGTTGTGTTTCACTTTATTTCTATGGAACATGTATTTGGCTTTCTGAAAATTTAAACTGTTTCTTTTATCCATTCAGTTATTCTTTCGAGGCACAGCCTTGATATGTTTAAACAAAGCATTTTCTTTCCTTCTTCTGCTTATACTCCTTCACTCACAGTATCCTAATTTTTTTAAGTAAGACAGATTTTTTTTCTTAGTTCATGCTCTTTAGAAAAGTTCTTCTTAAGAGTATCTGATTTTATTTGTTGATTTTTTTATCAAAAAAGTGGGGAGAACATGTGACTCTGTTGCTGGAGATGACCTCAGCTCCATCCTTGGATAAAAGACATGTCTAACCATGCAGCTGAGGATGTAGAAAGGCCTTAACAAAAATAACAGAAAAAGAAGAGCTTGTGGCAACAGCACATTGTTTTGCTGAAGTGTTATGACATGTCACTGTCTGATTATAAGAATATTATTTTATCTATTGACAATATATTTTACTGAAATAAAAATAACAAAATTAACATGGTAAGTAACTTCAATATCCTCATTTATAACATTGTTCTTCCAGTATGTATGACCTTGTAAGACTTTTTGCATGTTATTTGAAAATTAATTTAAAAAAATATTAGACTTGTTTTCAGAAATGTCATTGAACCTTTTTTCAATTGAAAACTTGTTTTTGTCTAAATATAACTTTGTTCCATAAAATGTCTTTTTTTCCCCAAAAACATTTAATCTTTTTGAAAGCAAAAGCAAAAAGTGAAAAATGAAAACATTTAGCTCCAGCCTGCTAAAATCTAGACATTTTTGGCTGAAATCTATTTTGGCTCTTTTGGGGTGAAAATGTTTAGTTTTCTGTTGCCAAAAACAGCAAAAAAAGTTGCTTTGCTTTGCTTAGCTTTTTTTTCTTTCTTTTTTTTTTGGTTTGGTTTTGGGTCTTTTTGTTTTGAGAAGAGACTTCTTATTTGCACTGAGATTTTGGACAAAAACACACTTCTTTTTCCCCAAATGCCATCAATATTCCCCACTGGAAAACATTTTCACCAGTGCTGTAAACTATACAATATTTTGTTACATCATTGTTCCACAAAGCTTATTACCTGTCCTTTGGGTTGCATTTTGGCTGGAGTTTGTAGGACTGAGTTGAGCTGTAAGAGTTACTGAGCTGTGAGTTACTTTTTTTTAGCCAAACTCACAAAATTTAACAGCTCTTCACCATCACCATCTTCTTATTCTATCTTTCCTTTGGGTTCCTTCTCTGGCACCTTCTAGTGTGCTTGGGTATGTACTGAGTATACTAACCCCTGCTGTATTTAATTAACTTTATAACACTTTACAGACTCCAAAAGCAGTGAAGTGGAGACGTTTAAAAAAGAAACCAGAGTGTGAAATAGAGAAGTTAAAATCCAGTGGCCACATGCTACAGTCCTTGATCTGGCAAAGCTCCCTGAAGAAAAGATTTTTGTCCGACTATGCAATGAGTAAAGATATAAAATTTGGTTCCTCAGTTAGTGTTAATGAAATTATACTTGGCAATATTACTTTTGAAGTCTCTTTTCAAAGCTGATTGAATATGCATGGGTTAGCATGCTACAAATTAATTCAATACTATCATTCATTCCTTCTCCATCATACTTATTTTTTCTCCTTCCCATTCTTATATTGTGGAATCCAAAAACTTTCTATACCTTATCTGTTGTCCCACTATGATGGTAAACCCCTGAGCAGTAATTGAATTTAAATAATATTTGTTTCTATGCCAAAGTACACTTGTGTAGATAAAGAGACAATGTCTAACCTTTATTCTGAACTTTCATCCGCTTGTTAGTTTAAAGCTGTAGTTGATATGTTTGTGCATTTTGCAAGTATGCATGAAGTAGTCCACCTTCAGATAAGGTTTTTAGTATTGATCAACTGATGTTCAAGAAAAATAATATCTTAGTATTTCCATCATAATGTTTTTGGAATTGGGGTATGAAGTAGAATGAGACTCCTGACTTGGCCCCAATAATTGGGTCTTAAAACATTTCACACACAGTTGAATTACATTTCTTTCATCTCCCTATCATTGACTAACCTCGTCTCTTAAACATATTATTAGACCCCGACTCCATGTGATGCCCAATGACTAGGGAGATGATGATTCAATTGCTCATGAATCCTGTTACTCATTAGCCAGGGCAAGCAGGCAGAAAACACCAGCACCCACTGCTCGTAACAGCTTTATTCAGAATGGAGACAGCTTTGGGCAAAGGTCCCAAAAAACAACAGACTAGGACCTGCACTGAACAATAGTTCTTTTCGCATTTTATACACCTTGGTTTATACATATTAACATTCTCCTGCCTTCATCCGTCCTTTTGTTCCACCCATTTTTCCTCCCATCTCAAGTTCCACCTCGGTTTACTGCTTACTTCATTAGCATAGAATTGCCTATGTATTTCCTTCATTTACATGCCTCTCTGCTAAAAGCACACGCTTAAGGAAATGAACTCTAGTACTCTTGGTCAATCACTGGTTTTTTTTCTGGTTTTTCGCTGACTCCTTCAGCTCCAAGGTCTTGTTTCTGCTTCATCTCCTGATGCTAGATGGTAGGCTGCATCTTGTTCTTCTTACACAATGGGCTCTAACATTACGACTTTGTTTAGAAAACTGCTTGCCTAAGCATTTGCATGGTTAGTTTTAATATATCATCCTGCCTTGTGACAAGCAGCTCTGCTGAGACAGAAAAAAGCCTTTGTATTCAGCTGCAAATCCAGTGCTCCCCACAAATCCATATCGTTACCCTAACACAGATAACACTTGCTTCATATTTAGCTATATTCCAAAGGAATCTGATGTATTAAATGTAACAAAGTAAGGGTGCAGACAGAAGTGGCACTTTTCACCTGATGTGGCCACAGAAAGTAGTTAATAGCCATGACCAAACACAAGTGCACAGCTGCAGACAGCTTAAAAATAGCCTATTGGGTGAAAATCTGACCCCTCATTGAATTGAGTAACTTCTGTCTGTGCTGCCTGTCAGCCTGTCACTATTTTCAGAATGGGAGGGGAGAAAGGGAACAGAGGAAGTTTGGTCTGGGGTTTTTTTAGCACCTGCTAGAGGGCGGGATGGGTGTATTGGAGCCCCCTCCCCCCCTTCACCTTCCACTCTTCCGGAGCCAGTTGGGGAACCCCTAGAATGTGCTCCCTCTAGTTTCTTCCCCATCTCCCATTCTGAAAACTTTGCAGCCTAGTAAGGAGCAGTGACCATTGCTAGGGAAAACTGGCTTCAAGCTGTAGCCAGCAGCTAGATTCCCTCCCCTTCCCCCTGGAACCAGCAATGAAAGACACTGTTACAGTGGGTACACCTACATGAGATGCTGACTGTTCTGTAGCTGAAAAATACTGCACAGTAGAGCACCACAACATAGACAGTGCTAATATATTACTGCATGGTACTGTCACCTAAAAGGCATTGACCAGCACTACTGCATAGTAACTCCAGTTACTGTGCATGTATTTAGTACTTGCTAATACAAATACTAAATAAAGCTCAGTAACAACTGCACAGTAGCGTTTCTGACTAGCACCATGAATGAAAGGGACCTGGGGGCAATAATAGACCATAGTATGAATATGAGCCAGCAGTGCAATGCTGTAGCCAGCAGGGAAAATAATACTCTGGCATGCATCAATCGATGCATCTCCAGCAAAACCAAGGAGGAGATTCTGCTGCTTTACTCAGCACTGGTGAGACCGCAGCTGGAGTATTGCATCCAGTTCTGGGCACCACACTTTAACAAGGATGTGGAAAAGCTTGAGAGAGTCCGAAAAGGAGCCACCTGTATGTTCAGAGTCTTAAAAGGCAAGCCATACGAGGAAAGGCTGAGGGATCTGGGACTCTTTAGCCTGAGGAAAAGAAGGCTGAGAGGGGACCTGGTAGTAGCTTACTGCTATGCTAGGGGAGTACATCAAGGGCTCAGTGAGCAGCTGTTCACCAGGGCCCCAGAGGAGAAAACTAGGAGTAATGGCCACAGACTCCTGGAAGACCGATTCAGGCTCAACATTAAGAAAAACTTCTTCACAGTCAGGGTGTCCGGACCGTGGAATATGCTCCTTCCAGAGGTGGTGCAATCACCTACCCTGGAAATCTTCAAGAGGAGACTAGACAGTCACCTTGCTGAAGTCACATGACCCCCAGTTATCTTTCCTGTTTAATGTAGGGGGCTGAACCCGATGATCTTCTGAGGCGCCTTCTGGCCTTACAATCTATGAATCTATGAGTCTCTTGTAGATGCACCCAGTATATCTCATATTTACAAATGAATTAAAGTACAGCCTGCCTGCTATGTATTTGGCAAGCAATATTTAACAAGATATCTTAAAATGTAACAAAACATATTTTTTTATAACTTCCCTGGGTGTTCAGCAAAGAAACCATAACATTTACTCTGACTGTGACTAGGGTTAATGTACATAGAAAATAAATGACTGAATTTCTATTTTAGAAAATGAAGAAGAATCAATTTTAGATTATCAGAAGTTCAGCTCATGCTTAGGGAAGAAAGCCTAATTTCTTTCACTGCTATTTTAATACTGTGTGTATAAGATACTGATGGTCCTGTAGCACTCTTACATCTTAAAATTGGACTTTCACAGTCCAATTTTCATACCATGCATATGGCTGAGAGATTGAGAAAATAACCCTAGCATGAATATGTTTGTTGTCATGCAAGTTGTTGCTGAAGTAACCAGATTACAGAATTAAGTGTACAGTGCCCTGCTGTAGCATCTAATTGTAATTTATATTATTTTTCAGCCTTAGCCCTAATCTGGCATCTCTATGTCCAGCAAAAAGATCAGAGTATTGTAAACTGATCCTAAAAAATAGTTTGTGTAAGGAATGTAGTGCTGAAGATAGATTAAATGAGATACAATGAAAATAATCTTGTTGGGCCTGCTATTGACATTTTCAGAGCCATGATCTTCAGCCCCTCGTTAGTATCATGGTTGGGCACTTCCCTGGCAGAGTCTCAACCAAGTGCAGTCCAATGTGTAAATGGAAAGAAGAGCTGGGTCAACCATGTAAATAGGTCATGTGAACTACAATACAAATAAACACAGCAAACATGCTTCACTTATGTTCATTATCTCTGACCAATTGCTCTCCTTGTTTCATAGATTCATAGATTCATAGATGTTAGGGTCAGAAGGGACCTCAATAGATCATCGAGTCCGACCCCCTGTATAGGCAGGGAAGAGGGCTGGGTCTAGATGACCCCAGCTAGATGCTTATCTAACCTCCTCTTGAAGACCCCCAGGGTAGGGGAGAGCACCACCTCCCTTGGGAGCCCGTTCCAGAGGCGTTTGTATGAGTAAATTTGTGTTTGCATACTTTTTTCCACAGAAAATGAAAGTGGTGCCAATATTCATAGAAATCTTTGCATAAATATTAGAGTAAAAAAAAAAAAGTGCGACTATCCAGAAATCAGTTTGTGGAGCAGGAACCCCACAATAAAAGGTTTAGGGACCAAACAAACAAGGAACCATGAAGGAGGGATATTAAAAGTAATAGTTATAGTGAATAATTCACAAGCAAGACAAACTGAAATGTGTTGGCATAAAACATCTGGGGCCTAATCAAAACACACTAAAGTCAATGGAAAGACTTTGAATAATGAAGAAATTAATTTAGAAAAGCAACTGTCTTTATGGATAATATATGAAAAGATAAAGAGACTAGAGTAGGTGAGTAAACTGCTAAGCATAATATTGGAAAAAGAAATGTAGAATCAAAGTATGGCTGGAGGTATCTGAAGAAATATGGAGTCCATTGCTATCTTTCAACACTACTGTCATTTTTTTCCCCTTTAATAAAACAATAAGGATATAAAATATATTATGGTGTTGGTTTTATTAGTTCTGTATTCCAGCTGTACATGGTATGTGATAGATTAACTGTGGCCATATGAAAATATCTATTCGGCACCTGAATAATACAGTAAATAAAAGCTGAACATAATTTGGTCACAATTCCTGGGCTTTTCAGTTGTACTGTCTGAAAGCACTGTAAGTTGCAGTGACAACATATATTAGTAATAATTCTGATTCAACCTCAAACCACTGTGGTAAATTCTGTCTGTAATAATGAGTGATCATCATAATTTAATACTTTATGGAAGGTATATACAATATATTTTTTGCAAAAATACAAGAATCGTTCTTATCACTGTTTACAACATTTGAAGGAAATGCAATATTTAAAATGACTATATTTTGATAACAATGGATGAGTGGCATTATAATGTCTCTTAAAGTATATGAGTACTGCAGCTGAAATCAGATACATTTCAGTTTTATCATTTAGTGGCCATGGATTCCAACAAGAGCAATCCTTTATTCCAGCTTAAGCAATATATAGTGCACAATTTTTAAAAAAATGTTAATTTAATGCATAGTTCTGGAGCATAAGTATTAAAGAGAAAAATGTAGCATTTTCATTATAGTGAGAAAAATACTAAAGTTCTCTACTATAGTTATCACTTTATTTTAGGTAATAAATAATTTTAAAAGTCTCTCATCAAGTCCCTGTTAAAATAAGAAATGTAGCAGTCCACTAAAAGCAAGTATCATTTAACAAGTCAAAGTACAGTAATAACAAAATGGTTTGCAACAACTGAACACTATAGAAAGCAGTAAGTGACAAATCCACTCCCTTTACAGTTAGATGAATGAACTGGCTAGGTGATCACTCTTTTCTGTGTTTTCAGAGATGAAATGAAAAATTGCCATCTCTCACCTTCTCCCTCTGTGAAAGTGAGTGAAACTAACTTTTCCAGAACTGGGTTGCCACTCCTGATTGCTTGGGCTAGCCTCAACCAGTTGGAAACACAGGAAAAATCACTTGTGAATTCCTCTATATGGCCAATCACAATAAAGTAGGTTTGAAAGCAAAATACTGTGTGAAAAGCAACCCCTCCAAAAGGTTGTATTTATCCCTAAAAATATCCCATTAAGAGTCTCAAAGAGAAAAAAAAAAAAAACTGTAATGTTGAATAACTATTTTTTTTATTTGGGGTAATTCAAACTAAGGCTAAGCTGAATATTTGAAATACAAATATCTTCATATTTTTCACATAACCTTTACTAGACAATATAAATCCTGGCCCTAGTCTAGAGTTTGCTCTCTTGTCTCCATAGCAGCATTTCTCTAAGCTAAACATGAAGGAGAAAACTGCCTATGATGGCTGTGTATCATTCATGCTTCCTCCAGCCCTCCAAGGAAATTGGTCATTCCTGGTTCTATAATGAAACTAGAACCTAGTAAATGCTGACAGGAAATATACGGTGCATCAAATTTCTTCTCTGGTATGCCAACAGTATATGGAAATGAATTTTCTGTAGTTGAGTTACAGTCAGCTATCGATATAGAAAGAAGACATAAGGCTCAAAAATTATTTCACCTGATACCACTTCTGAAATACTGTCAGTCAGGGAGAGAAGACATTGTCCCATTTACCCCAAATTTTTGCCACATGCAGCAGCTGAGAACGAAATAATGGGGAGTAATAGGGACAAACCATTTCCTTCCAACGATTTCCAAGACCTTCTATATGGAAAGAATTCCCCTAAAAATTAGGCATTCTGGTGTCAATCCCAGCACAATCTCTCTGGGTGTAGAGAGAAGTGCAGCTCCCATTGTAACTGAGAATGCTTTGCAAAGTTACAATGATCCCCTGGGCCAAACAGAAGTTTACTGTTGGCTCCAATGGGGAAGGGAATCTACCTGCTGGCTGCCCCCTTTCCCACCTAGCAACAGCCTCTCCTCCCTCCCAGCCTGTCCCTGTTTTCAGAATGGGAGGTGAGAAAGGGATCTGGGGGGGGGGGTTGGGGTTGGGCTCCAGTACACCAGCTCCACCCTCTAACAGGGGCTAAAAAAACCCCAGACTGCTCCATTTCCCCCCTCCCATTCTGAAAACAGCTCAGGGCTGGGAGGCAGTAGAGACAAAAGTTATAGATGATGCTGTGTTTTAAAACATCTTCATCTGATCCACAGCATATACTGTTGGCATGCTCAAATGTCTTCATCTGATCAGGTTATTTTAAAGCACTTTGCAGCCATACACTTCTGTTTGGTCACAGCTGTAGAGCACTTTCAGGAACCAGATCAGGCAAGAATTGTCACTTCTGGCTCTGCCCTCTTTCTCCAAATGAATTCATTTGGGATTTACAACGCCAATGACATATGATATGACTTTGACTCATGTGGGCAGGTAAATTCTCATCTATCCTTCTGTTTCACCATCCCCAAGATTAGCAGTTTATGTGCTCAGCATGTTTACATTAGTTTTCCTTTACCACTGCATAATCAAAATACATGCACTGCTAACATATCAAGAAAAAGAATAAGAGAGTACAGCCTGGATGCAATGCACATTTCTAGTGCATTCATGGTTTAAGAGGTTTAAAACAGAACTGTACCAAGCTGCTCACCAGAGATTCCAAGTTGGATGGCAAAACCCCCTCTAGTCAGTCTAACCTGCTCACTATCTAAGTTTGGGAGGAAAAGCAAATGTAAAGAAATGGCAATATTTATGTGTCTACAGTTAGGAATTCTGTTGTCTCATCTAAAAATAAGACCAGTCAGGGAGCAAAGAAGATTTTTTGAATCACATTCAAGAGCTCTGCTTTCCCTTGAACTGTCTCTACTGATTTCTGTTCAGTTCTTGCTAGCTATTTGAGGGGAAGTGGGAGAGAGCTGTTTTGTTTTGTGTTTTGTTTGTTTGTTTGTTTTAAAAAGGAAGGCTTTTTTTTGCTAGGTAGGTATTTCAAGCTCTTGCAGCTTTGGTATAAAACTAATTCCCAATTTCTGATATGCATATTTATTGTTGTGAGAATACTTGTTGTTATACAAACAGATAATTTTAAGTATGGCTGCATGTAAATTACAGCAGTGGGTGACAGATTTTGCAAGTTGGTCATGGCAAAAATGTTAAATTTCATGATTTGATTAGCCCATGATCAAATCTGAATACAAATCAACATAATCTTATTCTTAAGACAATATTATTTGTGGGTGCATTTCCAATAACCTTTGAAAGGAAAGCTGACATATTGTGCCTTGAATCCCCATGTGTTAACTCCAACAGATCTCAGCAGGAGATACATTTAGATTAAGGGCATGATACAGCAGTGAAATTGAAATTCATGGCTTACAAATAGGGACTGAGGTGTACAAAGAAATTGGTGACATGCTCCAGACAGGCATCTTCGGGTAATGGGATATGGAGCTTTTCAAAGCTAGGTCATATTTGAGTCTGATTCCAGTCAATAATTACCACAAGACATTATCATGTAAAATACGTTTGATTGTGTACTCTGCCTAATATGAGACAGCACTCTCAACATAATCCCTGCTTGACGATCACCCATGTCATAAAAATACTTAACCACAACTTCCTAATGCCACCATTACTTGTAGCCTTCTTCGCACAGGAAGACCTTTGGTATCTGGGAGGTATAATGACTCCTGGAATTGCCTGGCTATGTTGTGGGGGGATTCTACAATTCTTTAAAAGCAGCATAATCAATTCATCTTGCTAGGATATGAGGACAGCAAAGTTATTTAATAATAAAAATCATCATGTATATCTTATATCTTTCATCAGTAGATCTCAAAGTGTTTGACAAAGACAAGTAAGTAAGTATCATTATATCCATTTTACAGTTGGGGAAACTGAGGCACAGAAAAGTGAAGTGACTTGCCAAAAGTCACCCAGCAAGGCAGTGGCAGAGCCAGGAGCAGAACCCAGCAGGGTCCAATGCTTCCATAGAGCCTAACACTAAAATGAGCTAATATAAAAATGAAATACTTTTTTTTTCAGTGAAATTGGGATGGTGGAGAAAGACTGCAGGATTATGGTTGTAAGAATATTCTAATACTCTCTCTCCATCTCCATTTCCAGTGGCACTAGAGACTTTCTACTTGACATATCTTTCTTATTAAAATGATGTTGGAAATAGTGATCTCATGAAACCTGATAAGAAAAAATGGTGCATGGTCATTACTACTGTGACCATTCCTTTCTGATAATATTTGCTGTTAATAATTTGCTCACTTTCTCATATACATGAATTCCCCTGGAAGAGGGACATGGAAACAGTATAGTGATCAACACTGCCCCAAACTGTAAACATCTGTGTCTACCTGGCCCATAGCAAAGTTACTGATTAGTTGGCTAGACAGCTAGTAGTGTATTTGAGAATAGCGACAGGAGGCAAAAATAACAGCTGTTGCCCAATTAAGAGAAAGGGGGATGTCCTTGGAACTCTTCTTTATAATCCATATTAAAAAAAAGTTCAACACTTGAGCCAGAGTAATTTCTCTCCAAAGCTCAGAGAAAGGAATAGATTCCAATTCCTGATGATTCAGGCTGGGGCAGATTAACCCCTTAATGGGCCCTAGGCAAACAAACTCGTGGGTCCTGGGCTAGTCAAGACACCACCCCCCTTTCCACACCAGCATTGCCGCCCTCAGGAAGCCTTCGCTAGGAAGCAGCCACCATGGTGGCAAGACTGGTGGAGGGAAGGGAAGGAAGGTGGACAGGGTCATTTGAGCTGCTGCTGCAGAGGGAAGGACTGCCCCCCCCAACTCAGGCCCCTGGGCATGTGCCTAATTTGCCTATGTGTTAATCCAGCCCTGTATTCAGGGGAGAATTTAGGCAGCTATAAGCAATGTTACATAATGTATGACCTACTTATACTACTTTAGTTCTTCAGGTCTACCGTATCTCCTGATCTTTAACCTATTATTATTTCATAAAGGGACAGGGAATAGAAGTCTCTTGAAACTGGGTTCAACACTGTCACAGGTTTTTGAATGGGGCAGAAGTATCAATGTGCTAACATTGATACCTGCCTTGTTACAGCTCTCTTTCTAAATATCCAGAGGACTGTAGTAAATATAATTGAATGTATGATAGAATGGCCTCAAGCCATATCACCTTGTACTATGAGCCTGGAACATCACATAAGCTAAGCAGTCTCTGGCAGATAGGTAGAGGTAGAGCTTTAAATGCCCTAGGTGTCTTTCTGTCTTTTAAAAACCCATTAGGCACCTAACTACCTGAAAAATACCTGGCCCTTGGAAGACAGAGTCCTAGGCAACACATACTTAAGTGGCTTTCATCAATCTAAAGGTGGCATACTTTCTTTCTTAAATACTATTAGGGGCAATTTCATGCTGGAAGTGATGATGTAAGATCAATAGCCAGAGAACTCAAGGTAATTTTTTCAGTGTCTATCCTAAAAAACTGGTCAATGAGAGTTTCTGTTAAGTAGCTCCTGCATTCCAGCCACTCTTGTGAGTGTGATGTATTAAAATACCATTTCATATATACTTATCAGTTTCAACTGTATTTGTAGACATTAGAATTGGTTCTTGACTAACTTTCATAGAGAAAAGGGCTAATATCAAACAATTCCTTCACAAGTGATAATTTAATCCACCCTTTATTATACTCTTTTACAAGTTCTCCCTTGCTGATTTTTTTCTCTGATACCTGTGTTAGTTTTTTTTTGGCTTTCTGCATGGAAAATAGCTCTGTGAGCAGGCTAACACAGAAGCTAAGCATATGCAAGAGGAAAGATAGTTTCTCCATCTTGAAATATTTTAATGAAATTTCCCATTATTTTGCATTTTTTGTGAATCAAGTGAAAAAGAATTTTCTGTTGGTTTCTATCAGAAAAGTCACTTCTTTTTTTAAAGGGCCTCACAGTTTTATGTCTAGGTCTATTGTGTGAAGACCAAGAGCAGGTGGATGTGGCTTATGCTGGTGTCAGAATAGAGCATTCTGACACTTCACTATACATAATTAGGATGTTTTAAATGAAAATATCAAAAAAAGAAAAAAAAAAAAAGAAAAAGAAAAAGAAAAACACTTGCTACCCATGCTGTACCTTTGGGACCAGATTCTAGGGACTAAACAGATTACATCCAGATGGAACACAAAGGCAGGGATTGTCCAGCTAACCTTGCCTTGCTTCAGTTCTAAGGAAATAAAAACAATCTTCTGGTGCCAGGTAGAGAAACTTTAGTGCTGATATAGCCATCATTGACCCTTACAACAGTACCCCTCACCATACTCATTATATTAAAACAGGCACAAAATACTTGTCTGTAGGGCTCTGTGAAGCTTTAGTTTGCAATTTGATTTGGAGAAGATTTGCCCTGATTTGGAGACTGAATCTCCAAATTTGAATCTAATTGCTAGACACTTAAAACTTTCCAAATCTATTCAGAGTCTCTGAATTGATTCAGAAAAGTTTCAGAGATTTTTAGGTGGTGTTTCAAGGGAAACAGAAACTTAGAAGAGGGAGAGGGAGTAGGGGGGAGGGGGTGGTGCAAGGCTGACATCTCTAGATGGCCAGTGAGCATTATTTCTCCCTGAGTCCCCTTCCAATCACAGTGTCTGGGGGAGGGACATAGAAACAGCATAAAGGCATCTGTCTGCAGGCTTTCTCTGCCTTCTGTGAGCTGGTTCTGAGCAACAGCATTAGAAAGGTACTGGACTGGCTTGGCTTCCAAGTAATTTGCTTGCTCCTTTTTCCTCTTAGAAAGGATTGGATAGGATATAGCTTATCTTAGCTTAGCTTAGAATCCCTCTACTCTACTCATCCAATTAATTTCTTTCAATTTATATTTGTTCTCTCTCTCTCTCTTTATTATTTTTTTATTTATTCATTTTTTTTGCAATACTTTTTAAAAAGAAAGCTCAGTATTTTCCCTGACAGTGAGATCCATTACTGTGAAGGAAAGCAAACATTACACAAACTTACACATCTCATAGAAGAAGTCATCATAAAAGAAGAAGAGATTATATATAGTTATTAGTTATTAATATTATCAGTTATCGTTAGTTTATGTACAGACTAAAGACAACACAGAAGAAGTCAGATAGAGATTCAAACTGAGATTAACACACACAACACAGAACCCAGAATCTAAGAAGAAGAAGAAGAAGAAGAAATATTATTTTAGGTATGCTACACAACACAAAACAGTACAGTAAAGAAACACAACACAGAAGAAGAAAAACAAGAAGTAGTCAGGCACACATGCATATTCAGAGCACATCAAAGAAGAACACAACACAATATATATATATAGTTATTAATAATTAATAATCAATCAAACCACAGTCCACTCCACAACACAGAGGAAACAAATCACACAAAACAGAAGAAGTCAGACACACACACACCTTTTGCAGCACAGGAAAGATTAATATGAAGTGTTCTGGAAAGGCAGGTGGCAGGTCTTCTGTCAGGGGAGGAAGAGGGGTCCAAAGCGGGTAGGGGGAGACCTAGAGCTGCAAGTCCCATCCCTGCAAAACATAGACACATCCTCTTCCCGAGCAGCCATGAAGCTTCTGCTGCCAGTGGAAGCAAGGAGGTGGGAGCAGTACCTGACATTCCTGCACCTGCACTACCTCCCCTAACTCCAGAAACAGGCACCAGCAGCAGAATGACTGTCTCCTGCTCCCCAATTCCATTCTCCAACATAAGCGTCCCACTGCCAGAGGAGGAGCTGGAGTAGAAACCAGGGGACCTGAGCACCTTGGCTAAAGCAATTTTGGGGACCGAGGAGGAATCTGAGTTTGTGCTCCACACCCCTCAAAGTTCTCCTAGATCTAGGGCTCCTTCTCCAGCAAGCACCTTCACAGATGTTGAGGTTGTGGAGGCTCAGGAAAGTGGCTCAGCTGAGTCAGATCCTCCTGCTGTTGTGCCTTAGCCTGCTGAGGAGGGGGATAAAGCAGGATCCCCACCCTCAACCCAGAAGCAGGGGAGTAGTATAGTGTGGGATCATTTTGAGGTGGTAGATGATCCCACATTTGCTATATGCCAGCATTGCTGAAGGCAGATCAGCTGAGGCAAGGAGGTGAAAGACTTCACCACTACAGTGATGCTGCTGCATCTCAGGAGGCAGCACCCTCTTGCCCATCTTCCTGCTCAACCTGGCATGAGTGCAAGTGTGCCCAAAGGGAAGTGCCCCACTTGCTCCAAAGCCCCTGTCCCCCCATAGCAGAGGCAGGCCACCCTGGAGAAGTGGGATAAAGCTGCAGACAAAGTGGGGTGTGTTCTGAAGGTCAGCAAGATCACCCAGAGCATTGGAGAGATGCTTGCTCTGGATAGCCAGCCCTTCCCCTTAGTTGAGTGGCCAGGGTTCAGGCAGCTCATGGCACTGGTGGCCCCATCTTACCAAGTACCCACATGCACCACCTTTAGCAAGATGGTGATGCCCGCCCTGTATGAGGCATGCAGGGAGTACTTGAGGGAAGAGCTGCACAAGACAGGGCCACAGGTATCCTTGCACTTCAGGTCCAACAATTGGAGCAGCCAGGGTGGTGATCACACCTATCTCTCCCTCACAGGACACTGGTTGATCAGTCAGGCCATTGGTGGGCTCTCCTCAAAGCTGAGGTGCTGGATGAGTCCCACATGACAAGGGAGATCATGGTGGCTATGAACTGCATGGTATAGGGTTGGCTCATTGGGCAGGGCAAGCTCACCCACAGGTTCATAGTCACTGACAATGGGGCCAATATGGTCAAGGCTGCCCATGATGCCAACTTTGTTGGCATATGCCGTGTGGCACACAGGCATTATAGTCAAAGATGCCTTGGAGGGGGACAGGGTGGTTGGTGATGGCACTGCCACTACCACTATGAGCCAGCTTATTTAAAAATGCAGGAAGGTGGCGCACTACTTCCACCACAGCATCAAGGGGGGCAAGATACTGTGGAAGAAACAGGCAATGCTGAGCATCCCACAGCACAAAATCATGCAGAATATGGAGATTCAGTGGAACTCCACATACCTGATGCTGGAAAGCCTGGCAGAGCAACAGAAGGCCATCCATGAGATGGCCTTGCTCAGGGAAATTAGGATCAACGCTCCACTTAACAGAGCTGACTGGAGTACCATCTCCCAGATCTTGGTGGTCCTCAAGCCCTTTCTTGAGGACACCAACACCCTCAGTGCTGCTGATGCCCTCCTTAGCCAGGTGATCCCCATAATGAGGG
Source organism: Alligator sinensis (assembly GCF_000455745.1). Taxonomy (NCBI): domain Eukaryota; kingdom Metazoa; phylum Chordata; order Crocodylia; family Alligatoridae; genus Alligator; species Alligator sinensis. The sequence continues at coordinate 18,223 of NW_005843467.1, forward strand.
AACTGGAGAACCAAATGGAGAAGTTCCAGGGGATCAGTGTTCCTGGCTGGGGCAAGCTGCTGTCACCAGATGTGCAGGCACTGGTGAGGTGACTGAAGGAGGGCATTAGGAGACAGCTGGATCCCTTACAGTCCTTTACAGTCCACATGCTGATGAGCATGTGCAATCTGAGGGTAAAGGGGAGCATGTGCACTGGCAGCATCAAAACCCTTGATCACTAGATGCAGGTGCTGATCAACAGAGTCAGGGAGGCAGAAGGGCAGAGGTGAGTGGATGTGGAAGAGGGGGATCCACTTTCCCATGCCAGTACTTCCAGCACCAGCACTGGCACTAGAACCAGCATCAGTACCAGCACCAGCACCAGCACCAGCCAGTCTCCTCCATGCCAGCCACTGTCAATGTGGGCCAATGGCATGGCTTCAATGCTGGGTTCCAAAAGCACCAGACTCCAGCCTTGTGCAGATAGCGCTGAGGCTTCAGTGGCTACCCATCTCACTGAGGATGTGGAGCCACTGGACTCCGACCCCTTGGCTTACTGGGCAAGCCACAGCTAGATGTGGCAGGATCTGCCCACAGTTGCCCAGCAACACCTGTCCTTTGCACCAACTAGTGTTCCAAGCAAGAGAATGTTCAGCATTGCTGGGGATGCTGTGTAGTTGTGTATTGTTATCCACCATACCTGCTTGGATCCTGCTTTGGTGGAGCAGCTGGTGTTCTTGAAGGTGAACCTCCTGCTGAGGGGGTTCCCCAAGATCCACCTGCAGATGGACTGAGTGCCACCCTCTTCACTCTGTCCTCACTGATTTCCTTTTTTGATTTTTTTTTAAAAGCCAGGTAATGCTGAACTCTCAGCTGGAAGGGAAAATAATTGCATCACCAACCAGCAGGGGAAGAACATGTCCCAACTGAGCTAATTTCCTTGGCGGGAGGAACTTGGAGGTATGGGATGGGGCTGTGGGGAAGGAGGAGGCCCCAGGTCCTGGGGGTGACCACTAAAACTAAACCCTGCCAGGGTAGGGAGGCCTAGTGGGACTGCTGGCAGTGTGGCAGCCCTGTAAATGCCATGACCAAATATCCCATGGTGAAAGGTGGGTAGGAGGTCCCATAACCTCCAGCTAAGGCATGCATGCACACAGTCCTGGCTGAAGAAAGTCTAGACCTGTCACATCTTTGACAGGCCTGAGGCTTGCTGGTTGCAGTGGAGTTGTGAGGTTTCAGGTGGGCTCTGGTTAGATGCCTGGGATGCAAGCTTTATGATCAGGCTGAGGAAGCACCTGCACCTTGCCTCAGTCTAATCTGGCATGTTTTGGCAGATGAACTGAATGATAGATTTGTTACAGAAATATATTTTAGCAAGCTTTTGGGTTGAAAAACCCTTTTGTCAAGCTCAGTAAGGACCTGCAGTTTATGTGTCTGCTGGTCCTGGATGGAAGGAATAGTAAAGAAGCCAGAGGCTGACCTGGTGTGCAATGCAGGCAAGAAAGCCAGTCAGTGAAAGTGGAAATGTAGGCATCAGGGGGTGAGGGACAGGCTGTGGTGGGTGGGGAGAGAGATATAGCAGCTTAGGTAAAAGTGAAGAGGTACCTGGAGACTCAAGATGTCAGGCAGGTTGTAGTGTGTCAGAATTCCACTGTCTAATCTATATTGGGTCCATGAGTTTCTGTACCTAGGAGGCTGTACCTAGGAGGCTGATGTCCTATGAAGTTCATAAGACTGGCTGGGCTGTGAAAAGTGGTTTGTAAATTGTTCCCTCTCATGATTGGGCCCGAGAGACTGGAGGCAGAGTGTTGGGATTGTGTGTGTGTGTGTGTGTGTGTGTGTGTGTGTGTGAGAGAGAGAGAGAGAGAGGAATGTGCCCTAACAGGTAGTTGTGTATTGTTATCTTTAATCGATTCTGGTGTGCATTTTGTGGAGGTACTAGGGATAGTTGGCAGGTTTTGTGTTTTGAGCTGTAGGAAGTTGGCTTCAGTTCTGATGATGAGGTTAGGTATGTTAGACCCTGACTCCATGCAGCGCCCAATGACTAGGGAGACAATGGTTCAATTACCTGTGGATCCTGTTACTCATTAGCCAGAGCAGAGCAGGGAGCAAACACCAGCACACACTGCTCGCAACAGCTTTATTCAGAATGATGACAGCTTTGGGTGAGCTCTCTCACCATAAGAGATGAGGAGCAGCTCTGAAGAATAGTTCTTTCACATTTCATACATCCTGGTTTATAAATATTAACATTTATCCTGCCTTGTTCCACCTCCGGTTCCACCCATTTTTTCTCCCATTTCAAGTTCCTCCTCTGTTTAATGTTTACTTCATTAGCATGGAATTGCCTATGCATTTCATTCCTTTACATGGCTTTTTGCTAAGAGTGCATGTGTAAAACCATGAACTTGGTACTCTAGATCACTTGCTGGTTCTTTCTTGTTCTTTTCTGATTTCAGCACTATATCCAAGGTTTGGCTTCTGTCTTATCTCCTGATAATAGCTGGTGGGCTGCATCTTGTTCTTCTTATACAATGGGCTCTAAAACTACGTTGTTTAGAAAACTGCTTGCCTAAGCATTTGCAAAGTTAGTTATTTGTAATATATCATCCAGCCTTGTGACCAGCAGCTTTGCTAAGCCACAGGTCATGCCTTGTATTCAGCTGCAAATCCAGTGCTCCCTAATAATCCAAATTATTGTTACCCTAACAAGGTGCTTGTTTGAATTTTCAAACCACTTTTCAGAGAAGGGCTTATGAACTGCACTTCATCAGTCTCCTACGTACAGAAATTTATGGACTTAATACAGATAGTGGAATTCTGACACATCCCCAGGTACCTCTGCAATTTTACCTGTGCTGCTTCAGCCTCTGGATTTTTTACTATTCCTTCTATCCAGGACCAACAGACACATCAACTGCAGGTGCTTCTTCAGTCTGACAAAGGGTTTTTCAACCTAAAAGTTTGCTAACATACACTTGTCTAACAATACAGTTGCCCTTCTAAAAAGACACCAAACTGTCTTACCTGTTGCTGTTTAAAGTGGTGGACTGTGATAAGACTGTAGGGGAGGAGGAGGCCTCATTGGGGCACACTACCATGTTGTGTAAAGGCCCCAGCACCAATGAGGGTGCACCTTAACACAAATACACACACACACACACACACACACACACAGTCACACAGTGAGGGCGCACTTTAACAGACACAGTGGATTTTTGGTCAAATGTGATGAATCCGAATCGAATAGTTCCCTATTTACACAGGTCTACTTGCCTGATCCTACATACTTGAGAAGTATCCAATACAGGAAAAGTGATCCACTCCACATTAGATACACTGTTAAAATGGCCATAGATCTATTTTAACATCTGGAGTCTAGACTAAGCCAAAATTTTAGTGCTGGTCAGAAGCTAGCTTGTTATTTTTTAATCCTTTATATACTAATTACTGTTTGCAACACTCTCATGGGGTTGATGAGTATATTATATTTTACTGTCAAAGTGAACTGATTTGTCCATGACCATGGTTCATCAGTTTTTCAAAGCTGGGATTGTAAAAATTTGTCCAGAAGGGTTGCGGGAACAAGATTAGCTTAGCCTTAGGGCTGGACCAAGCAACTGGGCTTTCCCAGCCCCAGGTCTGTGTTGTGAACACATATAGGCATTCAGGAGATCAGACTAACCCTTTCTCATTCTAAGTAGTCCACTTCTGAGGTACACTAACTTAAGTGGGCATGTCATGCCGCACCCAGAGGGTGGTAGTGGATGGGTCCTTCTCGGCCTGGAAGAACGTGGGAAGTGGGGTCCCGCAGGGCTTGGTCCTCAGGCCCGCCCTGTTCAACATCTTCATCAGTGATTTGGATGAGGCGGTGCAAAGCACCCTGTTCAAATTTGCTGATGACACCAAGACGTGGGGGGATGTGGGCACAGTAGAAGGGAGCAACAGGCTACAGTCGGACCTTGACATGTTACAAGGATGGGCGGAGGAGAACAGGATGGGTTTCAACACAGACAAGTGCAAGGTGATGCACCTGGGGAGGAACAACCGGCACCATACCTACAGGCTGGGGAACTCCCCTCTTGTCAGCACGGAGGTGGAAAAGGATCTTGGAGTCATTATTGACTCCAAGATGAACATGGCTCGGCAGTGTGGGGAGGCGGCTAGGAAGGCCAACTGTACCTTGTCGTGCATCCACAGATGCATTTCAAGCAGGACCAAGGAGGTGATCCTCCCCCTCTATGCGGCACTGGTCAGGCCGCAGCTGGAGTACTGCGTCCAGTTCTGGGAGCCGCACTTTAAGAGGGATGTGGACAGCATCGAGAGGGTCCAGAGGAGGGCCACTCGCATGATCAAGGGACAGCAGGGCAGGTCCTATGAGGAAAGATTACGGGACCTGAACCTGTTCAGCCTCCAGAAGAGAAGGCTGAGGGGGGTTCTTGTGGCCTGCTATAAACTAGTCAGGGGGAATCAACAGGCACTGGGGGAGTCCCTGTTCCCCCGAGCACCGCCAGGAGTGACCAGGAATAACTTGACCCCGGTACTCTTACCTGCCATGGCAGGGGGTCGGACTAGATGATCTGCCCAGGTCCCTTCCGACCCTAGAAACTAAACTATGAAACTATGATTTGGCTGAATTAAACCTCCTGGACACCTCCACGACTGAACATTTAGGGTAACTTTACCTAGGTTAGGTCAATCTAAATGTAATAATATATAAATACCCTAAATCTGGAAGCAATCTGGTAGAAATGCTCTGATCTCTGATAGATTCAGAATATGAAACTATAAACATGAATACCTTAATCAGTATTATAAATCTATATTTTCAGTTATCAATAGGTTATAATAGGAAATATAACAATGATACACACTGAAGTTGTAGTCTTTGCCAGTAGGGTAGGTTAGAACTGGGGCTTTTCAAATCTGCAGAATTATGAGAGTTAGGATAGGAGTATAGGGCAAAGAAATTAACAGGATTTATTTCTAAAACAATCAGCTGTAACATTTTTAACATAATATAGATTTAAACTTTTTATCAATAGACTTAAAAGTGAACACTCACTGAGATTAGTGGAGTATCCCACATCTCTCAGAGCTATAGTCATAGGTGGAGGGAGAAAAAAAAATTGGGGGGGCAGGCTGCAGCCTGTCCTGCCCTACACAGATCTGGGGGCATACATCCCCTGTGCCTCCCAGCATGTGTATAGCAGCAGGAGCCATACCCCACAATGAGCCACTTGGGGCTCAGTTCTGTGCCCCACCCTGAGCTCCTGCCCCTCCCGCAGCCCTAGAACCACTTCCTCCCTCAACACTGCCTGTGCACCTCTCCCTACCCCTTCAGCAGCCACTGGAAGCCCATGGCCAGGCTTCCTTGTGGCCCTACCACTGCCCCATGTTTGCAGCATGGGACTAAGCACCATAAGTCCCCACTTCTGCCACCTATAGCTATAGTTTTTTTGGCACTGTGAAAACTGAAAGAGAAAAAAATATAAAGATTTGCACTCAGGTCATATTTTCAACATTATCATTACAGTCATAAGAACTTGAAGCTCAGTTTTTAAAGAGCCATCTAAAGTTTTACCTTTCTTTAAATCATTAAAACAGGTTGTATAAACAACAATAAAATATATAGTATATTTTTTTGTTGCTGAAAACACTATTCTATGACATCTGTGCTATCTACATGTATCTTCCAATTTAATTCACTGACTGTTTTTGCTCAGCTTTTTCTAGCAATGGTGTTATGTTCTTTGACATGTAATATAAATACACATTTCTAGTTACTGAGCTGCAAGGTTGTCTTGTTTGTGTATTTGGATTTTTTTAAAATTATATTGAAAATAGAAATATGCATGGGTGAGGCAATTCAGTAAGGCATGTAGGATGAGGAATGTGGCATTCTGGCTTGTCCGTTAGATCTGCAAGAGGCAAATACTTTGGAGGCAGATTATTTCAATTAGCACAACTGAAACAGCTCACAATTATCTATTCAAAAGAAATATATCCCCAACTCCTTGAATTAGTAGCTCAAAAAGCATGCAAATTTCACCAGTACTGAAACACTGGCCCAGCAATTTAGCTAACAATCTTATCTCCCCACCCTTATGGATTGTGCAACCTAGTTCATTAAACAAGGATTTATTCAGGAAAAAAAATAAGAGTTAGGAGAAGAATAGAAATAGTATATCTCCAGTTAAAAAAATAAAAAAGTGGAATGGGGAAAATTTATATGAATCCAAGCATAAAATAGCCACACAATGGAAAATGTAACTTTTTTTCCCCTTCAGATTTCATCAAAGTTTGCAAGGAAAGAATCAGCTAGTATGTGCAGTTCCCAGTGAAGTAATACAAAAAGAAGCTATTTTGTGATCCTCCTGTGTCAGCATAGGGTATAATGTTCCATAAATTACAATGTAATTGTTGAAGAAAGAATTTCCAAAAGAACACTGAATATTTAACATGTTAACGTTGTCTATACACAATGAATGACTCACACCAGCAACAGTGAGGACCCTTTGAACTACACACCAACAAAATCTATCCCTAAACCATCATAGTCAGCAATAGGAGGCTTATCTCAGTAAAGGGAAATTATGGTGTCATACAGATAGTATAGGAGTTACTTTACTATCTCCGATCCCTACTTTCCTATCAATATAATGGGTAGGACTGGAATGAAAGGGCACGGCAGGATTTGTCTTCATCCTGATGATTTCAACTTCCTTAGCAGCCACTTTGAAATACTAGTAGGCAGTTAATTCAGGGTAAATTACAGGCTGCTTTCAGTTGACACATGACTCATCCAAAATAAAGCTGATTTAGGCTGTCAAAACAATAATAATTTACCTTGGATATTATTCTGTAGTAAAAGCAGACACACAAGCTCTCCCAAGCTAACTGCCTGTGGGCCCCCAATCTTTGCACAGAGCAAGAGCAGGCTGCAGCTGAGCTCAGCCTCTGGTCCCTATGTCTGCACCTCACTGCTGCTGCTTGGCTCTCCAGTACTGTGCAGCCTCTGGAGGAGCCTCTGGATTCTGATTTTCCCATGACTCGGCCCAGCTGGGGCCCCATTCAGGACCTGGTGGCTCCTTCAGGGGTGTGGGAGGGCGGCTCCCACCACTGTGTGCACTGTGGGAGAGTCAGGGGGGGAATGCACATGTCCCCCTGCCCCATCTCTTCCATGCTGCATCCCAGGATGAGCCACTGGGCTCTGATTGCTCTGGCCCCAGCTCCAGCCCCAGCACAAATCCAGGGGCACAGGCCCCACCATGCCTGATGGAGGTACATGCAGAGGCAGGAGCTGTCTGAGTCTCCCAGATGGCCATGACTCCATCCCATGCTCCACCTGGGGACAGCCCAGAGCTACCAAAGACCCAGCCTGCCCTGCCCCCATGCAGATCCAGGGGCATGTACCCCCCCATACCCTTCAGGGGTGCACGCAGTGGCAGGGGGCACTATGGCCACGGTTTCATCCTGCACCTGTCCCAGCCTCAGAAGTCTCACTGCCTCCCTCACTGCAGTGGTTTATGGGAGCAGGGCTAGTGTCATGGTCTGGCAGCCAACACTTCTGGGCCACAGCCCAGTGGTTGGGAACCCCTGTCCTAAATATTTGCTGGCAATGAGATGGTTTGCATTGAGCAAAGGATTATACCAGTATGAAACTAATTATAGGAACACATTTTATATACTTCTTGGTGGTAACTTTCCCACATAATGACCCATTTTCCAAGAAGCAATTTTACCTCGGGCTCAAGTAATTTATTACACAATATGGCTGGGTCATGTGTCTGTTCCACTTTTACGATGTAGAAAAAGGCTGAGAAGCATAATACAATTGTCACATGTCTGTATCACACCTGTATCATCATGGGAGTGCAAGGAGACCCTGAGTTTTGTTGTCTGTTAGGGCTGTGTTACATGTTACACTGCAAGTTGTTCCAAAGATGATCAGTGTTAGTGCTAATTTGATTTTGGAGCAGTCACATGTCCAGGCCAGCAAAGTCCTGGATGACAATAGAAGGTACTCTCCACTCCCATTCTGGCCTTCCCTCCTGCCCGCAAGGGTCCTCCCAGTTCCCCCTACCTGACCCTCAAGGTTCTCCATACACCCCTGCCCCCAGGGCTCCTCCACCTCTTTCCTGGCAGCAGTGGCCAGGCAGGCAGGTTAACCATTCCCTACCTGCTTCCCCAGGACAGACAGCATGGGCAGCCACAATCAGTGCCATAGCAATGTGGGGCAAGCATAGAAACTGCCCCGGTTGCTGAAGTGAAGGGGCACCAATGGGCACTGCACGGCCACAGCAGGGCACAGGACAGAGCCACAAGTGGCTCATTTGGGAGAGCATGGGGATGGGGGGAGGGTGGCTCCCACTGCTGCATGCACTCCCTGGCAAGCATGAGCAGGGGTGTGCCCCCCAGATCTGTGCACAAAGTGAAGGTGGGCTGAAACTGTGGGCTTTGCCCTGGGCACCAAACTTTGTTGCTATGGCACTGGCCACAATTAAGTAGCAATGGGGGCAGGGAAGGGAATTAAACATAGATCTGAAGTGCTGGGGATGGTGGGGGGCAGTGGCCCTGATCTGAGCCAGCTGGGGAGGTGTGAGAATGCGGGGTGTTTACACTAATATGCAGCCTAAAGTGGCTACACTTTAGTGTAACATGAGCTGGGCAATATGTATCAGAGCTAAACCTAGACTAGACTGGCATAACTTTAAGCCACTTAAAGAGTACGTAAACTAGCTTCAGGTGTTAATGTGTGGACAATCCAGGGGCTAAGAGCTCTAGAAGCCATCTAAAATTAATGGATAACAAGCCTCTTATGCGTCTATAGACTAGTTTCTGGGACACAAGTAAAAACTACACAAAAAGATGGTGAAAGTTTGGGGGGCAGAAGGCAGTTCTTTGTGGGGGGGTTGTTCACTTGTTTGTTTGTTTGTTTTAAGTTGATGGCTAGCATGAGGCTTCTAAATGTACTAAACAAATAAAAGGAATGTCAATTAATACATTTTCTGATCCGGTCAACTTCTACTTTGTTCTAAAGGCCTGATTCTCCTTTGGTTTCATGGAGTAGTTCTTCCTCACTTCAATATCATTGGGAGATAATCATGTGATTAAGCATTTGTCAGTGTGGCTCAAGGTTGCAAAACTGACAAAAACTGTGGAATTTTGGACAAATGTGATAGAATCTCTTTCAAACTCTGATTAATCCTGACAAAGACATAAAATGGTGTTTGATTAACTTCTTGCCTATGATTCAGCAGCATGGATGGGTTGTATGAGAAATAAATATTGTCCTTTAATGTGAGCGTTAACATTAGGCTCCAAGTATACAAACCTATTGATCCCATAGAGGTGCTTCTGCTTGGTACCTAACCAGAAATAGTATTCCATAGTATACAAATGAAACTCATGGCAGATTTTAACACAAAACAGCTCCCAACATCACTTTCTTAAAGAAACACACACAGGGTCCCTGGGGTGGCTGTGCCCTCTCTGATAGCTCTGTGACCATGCCCTGCTCTGCCCCTAGGGTGCTCCCCCTATCTTTCCTCCCATGCCTTGATGGATTATAAATTAGTAGGGAAGCTGCCCCTAGATCTTTGCTGGGCCTTGATCCAACTTGTCTCAGGCCCCTGGCTGGGCCTTTACAGTCAACTGTACCCAGAAGGGCACTCAAAGCCTCATGCACTAGATGTATGGCTCCAAAACCTCCCTTTTACTACACCCTATGCCTCACAGATGTTACCAGTATATTCCCCGTGTTGAGGCATCTGCCTCCACCTCTAATGTAGCTAGGCCAACTGAATAGGACCTGGCTTTGAGGCATTAGCTTCCCTTGTCCCTTCTAGGCAATGAGCCCCTGGCTTCTGTATACCGGGTCCTGCCCCCCTGTGGCCACACCCCTCCTTGGCACCAGGCCCGTGGTCCCCCTGTGGCTCACTAAGCATTCAAGCTCCAGGCCACCCTGTGCTCAAACCCCGAGCCTGCCCCTGGCAGGACTCACTGCAGTCAAGTGCCCCCGCAATACTAATGAGGGTTCTACCTCCCATATAGCCTCATCACCAAACCACTGGTCAACACATCACAGGCCCCTGGGCTATAACATAAACACCAACATGTAGCAGCCTTCTGCCCCTTCAAGAGCCTTCTGCCCCTAAATCCTCACTAACCCAACATCCTAGGCTCCCCTGGACAAGAGATATTTCCCTAGTGGCAGCCAGGAAAAAACTGACCCTACTAGCCCCAGCTCTAAGCTTATATTGCTCCCCTGGTTCTGTCTGCATCTGATCATCAGACCGCTTGCAGGTGCTGGCTAATTATCCCATTAGCCAGTTGCCCTGGCAACCTGCAGCTGCTGCCCCTTGCCTGCCTGCAGAGCTCCCTGGTTGGGCTGCTTTTCCTCTTTAAGTAACAGGGAGGCCCTGGCTCACTGTTACATACACACACATATACCCACCTATTTTAGACTAAAGAAGCTTTTCATCTGGCTCCGGTGGGGAGGGGGTACATGTTGAATTTTGAAATTTGACAAATAAAGAGAATAGAAAACTGGAGGATTGAATGGATTTTTTTGTATTTCATCATAAGACAGCAAAATGTAGTGAAAGCATTATTTTAGCTTGGTTTTGAAAACTTAGAACAATTTAAAGAATGATAGGATAATGTAGTACAAGCCTTGAAGCATCATCACATGAAGTTCCAAAGATAAAGGTGTTCTCTAGACTACTGACTATAATATTTGGTTTGTCAAGTGGGCACTGAAGTACAACACATTTTCTTGTTGAATTGTTTCCCTGTACTCTTTCTTCAGCTGTTTTTTAACTTGCTGCATTCACCTCTTCTTACACTTTCACACTAAGCTCTTTGGAACAAGGACACTGTTTTCATTATGTATCAGCACAGTTCGTAGCATAAAACTCATAAGTACTAACATAATATTACCATTTTGGTGACTGCTGATAAAGCACAAGATGTTCACAATCTAAGAAGCACACCAAATTATCTTATCCCATAATTAGTCCTACCAAAATCTGTATTTTACAATAATTAATGTGGAAAAAGCTATTCTAGTTGAGAAGTGGTAGGCTCTTCCTTACCCAACTACTTCCACTAAAATTAGAGAGATTATTGGGTGATCTTTTTTTCAAACAAATAATTTATTCACTACTAAACCGCTATTTAATATTGACAAAAAACTATTTGCACATTTGTACTGAATTCAGTAAATACTGCCAACCAAAAAATGTAGAAACCAAAAGGTTTTTTTAAGGGTTTTTTTTTATTTGTTTGCAATGTTTTTTAGATTGCATAGTTTGAAAATTGAATAGATTTCCCTTTTTAAAATGGGACAAAAATATGAAAATAAATTAAATATTTTGTTTCAGGTTGAATTAAATCATTTAATTAACCATATACTAATTTATTTAATTTAATTATGAATGCAAAATTAATTATTTTTGTTTTGTTTTGACCTTTTAAATTAGCCCCCCATTTTTATTTAATCCAACTGACCAAAAAGACAGTTATTGAAACTGTAAGTTAATGGGTTCACAATATGGCTTGTATAATTTTACTCTTACTATCCCTGAAGTATTTCTTTTGTATCAGAAAACAGAAAAAAAATTAATCAGTACTTTAAGAATTTACTCCTAAGAGTTTTTCTTTTGTCATTCCTTCTTTTCTTTTTTCTTTTGCTCAACAGCAGCATTCTGAATGAAACATTTCAACAAATATCAATTCTATAATGTACTTGTTGACCTAGCCAGCTCTGCCTACTACAGATATTTAGAGCAAATCAGTGCTAGAGTAATTTTGCATTTTCCTTTAACGGTTTCTGCAAGCCAGTGCCCCAAATGGTGATTACATCCAAAGAATAATTTTAAGAAGCCTCAGAAGGCAAGAAATTCTTTAAACTTTATTACATTGTACCAGTAAGATTAGTTTGCTCCTATTGATCTCCTAAAAACGTTTGTAATGATGCTAGGCTGACAAGTAAAATACTACTGGAAAGCAAAAATACTCATTATCTTCCTTGAAGGCTGATGATAACAATGATGATGTGATGGATATGGCTAGAAGCACTTGAATGGAGCCTGGTCATTTCAAATTTGAGAAGCATTTTCTGAACTTTTGTGATAAATCATTTTAATTATGCACACACAATTGGAGGGATGGCTAAAAAACAGCAATTAGAGGATTTCCCCATACAATAGAGCAGAGTTTCTTTCTGAGATGGTTTTACTGAGAATGGGGAAAAGTCTGCATAACTTCATATGCACCATTACCATTCCCTTACATTTTTACTGCATAGAGGCAATAAGAAAAGCACAGGATTGCACATTTTGATTAAAGTTCTGATTGTAAATTCACATATTGTATCCAAAGAGCACACAGACTTTTTAGAATACCTATTTCAAAGGCAAATATTCAACTCAACAAAGACTTTGTGCCAGATTCTCAATGAGTGTAAATTGGCAACGCTTCACTGAAGTCAATAGAGCAACATTAGAAAACACTGGCTAAGAATTTGGCTCATTACCTTTAATTCAAGACTTCACATTTGATAGGTGCGATAAACTATTCAAGAATTAAAAAATGAGCATCAGATATTTGCTATAATTATACTTCAAACTATCTTTGATTAATATTAGTAATCCTCTGAGGCCTTAAAACCCAAATGTGTTCACAGGCCATTTTTATTAAGAGCTATGCAAACACATATACAGTATTAAGATACAATCCCTGATTCAAAGATTGTGTGATTCAAATGTAATCTCAATCATTTGATTGCAATTATTCATGTGTACCAGCATTCATCTGAGTCAGACAGAACTGTAGAATACAGGCAGTCCTCAGACTTACGACACAATTGGTTCCTGAAAACCTCATTTTAAATAGAAACATTGTAACTGAACCAATTTTCCCATAGGAAACAAATGGGGGATTGGTTCCTGAACCAAGGCTCAATACCCTATTTTCACCAAAAATAACCCAGAATTTTGTACTCAATCAATTATAGATGAGTAATATAGCTACTGTAATGTATTTATATTGTAAATAGCAATCATATTGATTTGGAAGGGCTTCTTTGAGGTGACTTTGCTGAACTTTCTGAAGGGCTCTTTGTTGGACTTTTTGAAGAGTTCTTGGCTGGAGTCTTCTCAGGAGTCTTGGCTGCAGGGTTTTCTGTAGTCTTGACTGGTTTCTCAAAGGAAGTGTCCAAGGAAATTTGAACAGATGTTCTCCAGGGAGATGAGCAACACAGAGAAATTGTTCCCTGGCATGGCGTTATGTCAGATCAAGTATTGTAAAGTCAAAACTAATGTCAGAAAGTTGAAACAGGGTATCAATTTATAAATGTTGTAAGTGCAAAACATTGTAACTTGAAACATTATAAATGAAGGACTGCTTGTATATGAGCTATAGAATAGGGAACTTCAATATAAAGTCTTGGGGCTGACCAAGTTTAGCCCTCAATGGGTACATCTCCATGAGTGGGAACATGCATTTTCCTGGGGACAAAAAGTAGTAGAACAATATGTGCCACTGCTGCTTGTCCCTGGGAAACACCTATGCATGTGCACTCCCATGTGCAGCATGTTGCCCTGGGTGGGGTAGGGGTGGCTGGGGCAGCACCTGGGCTGGCCCCAACACCCTTTCTTGGGGTCCTGGGGGTCTCTGGGGACTACAGCTACAGCAATCTGACAGCATGGAACCTAGCTGGGAGCCAGATCTTGCCTCTGGCCTGCTAGGCTCCAGTTTTCGGCAGCATGTGTTGCAGCCACATGCACAACTCTACTTTTTTAAGGTGTGGGTTTTTTGATACTGGGATCTCCCTGTGTCAAAAAATACCCCCTGCACTGCAAATTATCAGAGTGGGAAACACCTGCATATGCAGTGCATGAGGTATACAATGCCACAGACCTCATACCACATATCCACACACATCTACATATGCCCAATGAGGCTGTTAAATATACTCACATATTATAACAAATATTTCTGGCCAGACACTGCTCCCATTTGTATTAGTTTGTATTAGGAGTTACTGCAACTAATAGAAACCCTCTATTATAGTGGTTTTCAACCTTTTTAGAAAACAAGGCACAATTGCACAGATGCACAGCACACCTTGGAAAATGCCAGCTCTTAGTTTCTACTCTGTTTTTTGACTATGGGTATATAATAGAGCATTTTTTCTGTTGTAAAGAACACAGAAAGACCACAGCTATGGATTTCTATTTGAAACTAATTTCAACTAAATTCTTGGGACAACTAATGAAAAAAACAGGATAGTAGTGTTTTCTGGGTCAAAGGGTCAAAACGTGAAAATAAGTGCTCCTGAGGGGGGACACCAAGCAGAGCCCCCAGGTGCACACCCACCTGTCCTCAAAGGCACCCAAGGAGCAAATGGGCCCTGCCCCCGGTGCTCTGCCCAGAAATGTGCACAGACAAGTGAGCAGAAATTAGTTCCACAGTCTCTGGGAACCTTCCCAGCCAGAGCCTCCTTCCTGGTCAAATACAGGGCCCACTTGGCAAAGGCCAGGAGGAGGTTGACCAGGAAGTCCCGGGACTTGGGGAGGCCATGGGGTGACCAAAAACAAAAAGGTGGGGGGTGAAATTTAACCAGAACCTCAAGAGGAGGCTCTGGAGGTGGAGGGGCTGCAGCCTGGTGCACTCGAGGGTCATGTGCACCAGGGTCTCCGTCTAACCGCAGAAGGGGCAGGAGACCAGAGTGTCTGTGAAGTCCACCACATACATGCTCATGGCAATGGCTCCATGGAAGATCTGCCAGCTGAGCCCCACAGTGGCTTGCGGGATGAGGGTGAAGTACAGACTCAGCCACTGAAGTACCGCACCCTCACCCTTGCCGAGCAGGTCCTGCCACTTGGTGTCTGGGTGGGACACAAGGGCAACATGATGGACAGTGTGGTGCACAAGTGTGTGGAAATGGTAGTCATGGCCAGTGGAAAAGCGAACTGGTCTGGTCTTCTCCAGCTGGCTCAGGTGGTGAAGCGTGGAGCGTGGTGAAGCCAAGGAAGGTGCCATCCCCAAGACTACTCTGGTGTGCTGGAGGACACAGCGGGGGTGGGTACCACCAGCACACAGGAACTGGTCAACAAAGGCAAGGGCATCAGGAGGTAGGGAAGATATTACCTCCTGGACCAGACGGCAGGTTACATGCATCATGGGTAGACCCAGGAGGTCTCCAACATGGGTGACAACAACCAGGATCAACCTCTGTCACAACCAGGGTGCCACTGCTGTCAGCACCTCCAGCTGGGAGTTCCAGAGAAGGGACTCAAGGAGCAGGTCAGTGCCCTGAGTGACCATTGCAGGGAACCTGGATGCAGAGACCAGCATCCAGGCATGGAGGAGGTCCTGGTAGAAATTTGGAAGCCCTTGCAGGTCCTGCACATAGAAGCCTCGCATGCTAAGGAGCTGCCAGTTGTATTGGAACCCCAGAAAGAAGCAGAAGAAAGTGCACCCCAGGTGGCCCCATGTCATGTGGCTACTGACACTGTAAAGCAGTCAATACAGGGCCTGAATGTGGAATGCTAGGACCTGGGTGCACAGGCAAACCAGGCCCTGGCCTACCTCTTGCAAGAGGAGGCTCAGCACCTCTGCAGCAACCCAGTGCTGTCCTGGCCAGAAAAACTCCAGCACCATCTCTGGAGACCCTCTAGGACTTCAGGGTTCATAAGCATGGTGTGTAAGAAGCGCCAGAGCAATGGCAGTACCATCTGGTTCAGCACCAGAACTCTTCGATGCAGGGAGTGATATCTCAGGAGCCCTGCCAATGCCCAGAGCACTCCACCATGCTCAACTCCAGCTGGTGCAAGTTCCCCAGTGGGGAGAGTTCTTTGGGGGACAGGTAGATGCCTAGGTAGGGCACCAAGCCCATGCTCCCGCAGATCCCACAGAGCACAGGTTGGAGTGAGCCAACCTGCCACCCATCACCCACCACCAGGCCAAAATTCTTAACCCAGTTGATCTGGGCAGAGGAGGCCACTGGGTACAAGGCCTGGCAGGCCTCCACCTGCACCAGGTTGTGAGGAGAACATTGGCATACTCTGACGGGATCAGCTGGAGGACTGTTGGCTCCTGGAGCATCAACCCCACCACACGCTTCCACACGACAGAAGAAGGGCCAGGGTGTAAAGCTGGCCTGACAGCAGACACCCGTGACACATCTGTCTCCTGAATGGGATGGGCTCAATCAGGGTCCAGTTGAGGTTGATCAAACACTGTGCAGAGGTGTAGAGCACCTGGAGATGTCACATGAAGTGCAGCCCAAAGTCAAAGGCTTACAGCATGCCCATGAGGTACCCATGATCCACTCTGTCAAATGCCTTCTCCTGGAGCAGGGATAGGAGGGATGGCGAGGCAAAAGACAGGCTTTCCCAGCACACTATCTCCAGGAGCTCATGAACCAGGAACAGGTTAGTGAAAATGGAACACCATGTAGGTCTGGTCCGGATGGATCATGTCCATCAGCACGGACCACAGGCACAGTGAGATGGCCTTCATTGCCACCTTGTAGTTTGTGCACAGGAGGGACACAGGACACCAGTTCCTCAGGTCATGGGGATCCTCCTTCTTTGGCAGGAGGGTCAGCATGGCTCTCTGGCATAACAGGGGGAGCTCCCCACTTCCCTCAGATTTGGCCCAGACCACAGCAAGGTCCAGGCCGGGGACATCCCAGAAGGCCCAGTAGAACTCTGTGGTCAGCCCATCAATGCCCAGCACCTTGTTGTCAGGCGTCAGGTGGAGGGCAACCAAAATCTCAGCCATAGGTTCATAGTTTCATAGTTGGTAGGGTCAGAAGGGACCCAAGCAGATCATCAAGTGTGACCCCCTGCTATGGCAGGAAAAAGTACTGGGGTCAAACGACCCCAGCAAGGTGTTTGTCTAACCTCCTCTTAAAGCCCCCCCAGGGTAGGAGCCAGCACCACTTCACTTGGAAATTGCTTCCAGGTCCTAGCTGCCCTGACTGTGAAGTAGCGCCTCCTGATGTCTAGTCTGAATCTACCCTCTGCCAGCTTGTGACCATTATTTCTAGTCACTGCAGGTAGTGCTTGGGTGAACAGGGCCTCCCCCAATGCCTGCTGGTCCCCTCTGACTAGTTTGTAACAGGCCACTAGATCCCCCCTCAGCCTTTTCTTGTGGAGGCTGAACAGGTTCAGGTCCCTTAGCCTCTCCTCATAGGACCTTCCTGCACTGCCCCCTGATCATGCGGGTGGCCCTCCTCTGAACCCTCTCAATGCTGTCCACATCCCTCCTGAAGTGCGGTGCCCAGAACTGGACGCAGTACTCCAACTGTGGCCTGACCAGTGTGGGAGGATCACCTCCTTGGACCTGCCTGAGATGCATCTGTGGATACATGACAAGGTATGGTTGGCCTTCCTGACTGTGTTCTCACATTGGTGGCCTATGTTCATCTTGAAATCAATAGTGACTTCAAGATCCTTTTCTGCCTCTGTGCTGATGACAAGGGAGTTCCCCAGCCTGTAGATATGCTGCTGGTTCTTCCTCCCCAGGTGCAGCACCAGAGTGAGAGGACCTTGCAGCTGGTCCTGGTCACCCACACTGACCTGTGGGAGTCCTTCCCACAGGGTCTGACATGCTTTGGCATTGGTCAGATCCAGCGAGAAGAGCTCATCATAGAAGGCCCACGTGCAGAGGTCCATCACACCTGGATCCATGGGGGGGAAGGGGTGCCATCACCCACACCAGAAAGTAGGTGATGAACTTCTTGGGCCCCCACCTGCTCTCCAGGGCATAGAAGAAGTGGAAGCAATGGTCCATCTCCCAAAGGAGCTGGATGCACAAGAGGACAAATGTACCTTCGGTGTGGTGATTGTATAGAACACGAAGCTCTTCCCATCTCTCCTGACACTCTCTGCAAAAGTATGAGGTGGTTGGGTCAGTGGCCAGGCACCACTGTAGCACTAGCACTTCATACTCAAGTGGCTCTCAGACCATCTTCCTCTTTCAGGTGTGCCTGTGAATGTAGCTGCAGCAAAAAAAGCCAAATACGCACCTTCCCCACGTCCCACCATCTCCGTGCTGAGAGGAAAGCTGCCAGTTGCTCCCACCAGGCCAGCCATAACTCCCAAAAGGCCTCCATGAAGCCCACATCCTCCAGCAGACTGGCACTGAAATGCCAGTAGGCCGACCCCGGATGCCCAGGCCCCAGCTAGGCCTGGGCCCAGACAAGGTGGTCATCACTGAAAGGGGTCAGTCAGAAGCCAGAGGAGTGGGCCCAGGCAAAGTGAGGCAAAGAGATGTAAACCCAGTCCAACTGGGAGTGGCATGCCTGCTCTTCCACCACCCTCATATAGGTGAAGGCAGGGGGGTCGGTAGGGTGACAGGCATGCCAGATGTTCACCAGGGAGTAGTCCATCAGGATCTCCTTGAGGATGCCCACAGCAGCCTGGTTCCACTCCCTTCCCAACCAGTCTTGCACATCTAGGCTGACATTAAAGTCACTGCCAAGGACCAGGCACTCATGAAGGTTGAGGGTGCTGATCTATGTGGCTGCTTGGTGGAAGAAATCTGCCAACTCTGGGCCCCTTGCAGGGGCATACATGTTCAGAAGGTTCAGGACCAGCCCCTGCACCTGGACCTGGAGGTGCAGCAGGCAGCCCAGCAGCACCTCAAGGTCCTGGAGAACATCCAGCTGCATTTGAGTGAGATATAAAATGAAGGACACAAATTTATTCATATTTAAAATTCTGTGGGGTTTCTTCCTTGTACAGAAATTCATTCTATAACCTTTGTATCACAATTCCTGAATTGTCCAAAATTAAAATGAGGGAATACAACATTTCTTCCAAAGGTAATTTACTTTTACACTGAGATAAGCACAGCTTCTGAAATGATAGACAGTTGAGAGATCTATGCAGTAAAGACCTTCTGACTTCTTGTGATTTTATAATAAATGCAGAAAATTCCCCTAAAACCGGATAAAACTTCTATGTGACCATGGATTATAACTTTTGTGATCATTGCCAATCTGAGTTTGTGGGTAAAGCTCAATATTTAATAGAAATGTGTTAAAATGCCTTATTGGCAACTAACCCAAAATGTAGTGGATGCCCCATGGGAAAAAATCGAAATCAAAAGAAAAAGACAAGGTCTTTAAAAACTTAGATCAGGCAAAATACTTAGGTTGAACTTCTGGCCCATAATATTAAAAGCAACAATCCTATTTATGTGAAATGGGCCAGTACTTTGATTCTTTGGGCTTACCATAATTTGAGGATGGTTTCCTTTTGAGTTGAAATGAATTGTGGTTCTGTTAAGAAGTAATACACTGAGTTATATATCTACTTTGAGTTCTATGTTACTGGGAAGCTAAAGAAAGGGAAATACTTTTACTAGAATATAAATTTTTCCTTTTATTGAATCTAAACACAGTCATGCTCAATAGATCAATTCCATTAAACCATAAAGTCCACAATTTAAGTTAAAGTCATTGGTAAGTGAACATGAAACAGAGTCCTTATATTAATAAATCCTTACAGCCTATGTTAAATGAGAGAACCACCATGTATTGCATATGACAGATGTTGATTCCACTGGATAGCAAATGCTAGCTACAATAGGTGACCAAGTGACTATTTTGTTCACTTGATCACCATCTCAGCTCTCGAGGCTAAGAAGGTCTTTGACAGCCTATATGGTAAATTCTTCCAGAAAACATTTAAAAATACTTATTGTTCATCTAAACTCATTGTTAAGGAATCTGAATATAAAATGGGATTGCATATTGCAAGAAGAATTTAAGGAATGTGTATGAAAAATGGAGACCATTTTTCAACCTGGAACAGAAGGATGACTGAAACTGTAACTGCTTTAACCTACATGTAGGTTTCACTGGACTCTATTTTTCTTCCCAGTAAAAAAAATACTCCACAGCAATATTGCTGGAGATGTAATCAAAAAGGCAGAGCTAATCTCCATGTTGTTCAAATCCTATGGTTATTAGGACTGTGTTTTGCTAGTGAGGCACAGGATCACATGAATAGCGGTCTACAATCAAACTGTCAAAAATTAGTTCTAGCCTAGCTGTATTCTTGCTCTAGTGTCTTAAATACAGGTATATTTAAAAATGGAGTTGTAGGTAGCTCTGTTTTGTTTATACCATGTAAAGAAATTGAAGTGGTCCATATCAACCAATACATGTAGTGCCCATTTGAAATAACAGTTCTGCTATCATTCATCCTTCGCAACATTTCAAATATCTGAGAGTCAATATATTATATTTTTAAACAAAAAGAAAATTAGGTAAAAGTAATAGGACACCATTGTGTCATATTCTCCCTTTTCCCAGGAGCAATAACCTTTCTTCTCGTATGCCATTTCCATAACCATTTAGATGCAAATATTCTTCCTAAAGCTCAGTTTTAATTGCTCTTTTCTTTATTTTAGTTCATGGAAATATGATTTACTGATAAGTTGCACTAGACTTTATTCTCAGTTTTCCTTTGGTGGTGTTATCTCAATTGCCTTTTCCTCCTTTCCCATAAAACAAATAAATATTTAGTTCCTTAAGCCTCCCTTCTTAGGATTTTTTCATCAATATTGCACAAAAAATATTTGATCATTCCTCTGAACTGATTTTAACACTTGTATGGTCTCTATAATGCTGTTTAAAAGAAGTGTTCTCTGAATTCTAGCTAAGGCCTAACCAGTATCCCATAATGGAATTAGTATTCTTTGATATAAATGTAATCTTCTAATATATACACCTGACTCTTCTCCCACCTTTGAAGTGTCATTCACTATGTTCTTTTTTTTTCTCCTGGCTCTACTCTGTTAAATGCTGTTCTTGTATGGTGGTTTCATTCAAGTGCATTTCACATTTTTATTTGCCATTCCTTCCTGTGCTTGAGCAGACATTCTGTTATTTTTGACAACTGCATGGGCTTTCTCCCTACTATCATTCCAGACACCTAACATCTCATTTACGCTTCAGTCCAGGAAACCCTAAATTTGCTGAAATCTGTGAAAATCAATGGTACTTTACATTTTTGTAAAGTTAAATATGTGCCAAAGTAGTTTACTGGCTCAGAAGCACAGTAATTTACTCTCCAGAAGTTCCATAGGTCTGTTAGTTCCTTCCTTTCCTTGCCTTTCTGTTCCTCCTCCCCCCCCACCCCTGAAAAACCAACAACTTATTTTTGATTAACAGATTGTGCCGGTACTGACCTTTTATTAGATACCTAACTTTTGTGAAAATAAATGACATTAGTTGAGAACTAATATGCTTCAGAGTTCTAGGACTCATGGAGAAAGGCTTATATAAGTTAATGTGTCTGCTTTTAAAAACATTAATTTCAAGCAAAATACTATTTCTTGTTTTAGCAAAGAAAGTCAACAGACTTCAATTAGTTATTCTACTCTTAATTCAGTTAAGATTAGCCTTCTCAGGCTGATAAAAGGTAGGAGAGTTAAGGACATAGCTTTCCAGGGTCTGTTGCGAGAACCATTAAAGTCCATAGCAAGGATCCAACATTTCACTGGGCATGTCTGCATAGGATATTTACTGTTCAGTTGATTAATTAACTGCACAGTACCTGTCTCAATGTTTACCTGTGTGCCCCTATTAGGCTGGAGTAAACTAATTTACTTACAAGTACTATCCTCCTGAGGAGTAAGACTATATAACTCATGTGTAGACACTGCCTAGCTGACTGGGGCATGAGGGTGTTGAGTGTCAGGTCTGCCTGCTGGCTAGCCCCACACTGAAGCTCCGTCATTCGCCAGCCAGCCCCTCTCCAACACACTGAGCCAGGGGGAGCAGGCCATGGCTGGCAGGCTGACCCTGGCTCCCCTGCCAACTGGGACTTCTCCACCTGGGCTCCACATGCTACACTTAAATAAACTGTAGATCTTATTGCTCCAGGCATATTTGCTCCTGGGTGCACATTCAAATGGTGCACCTGGAAGCAATTAACTCTAGAGTAATAAACTCCACAGTTTATTCAGGTGCTATAACTGCATGTATAGATGTTCCCACTGGACTTTAAGCCTGAGGCACTAAGGTTTATATGGTAGGTTAGTAAGGAGCAGGGTTAGGAACTCATCCAAGCACAGGACAGAGAAATTTCTGATATGTATCCTTTTCTATTCCTCTCCTACAGTCCCTAATATGGATTACTGTTTAACATACTATCCTTGTATGTGACATACTAGACATCAAAATAGCAGCTTTAGAAAAGAATTAAGTGAATTGTTTTTAGTTGATAATTTAAAGGTAAAATTAGATACTTGTTCCTACTGATTGAGGTTCTGGTTCAGCAAAATTTTATTTATCTGTTCATTTAGCTTATATATTTTAGAAGGTGGGGGGTACCTGTGGCGCACATGCTACAAGTGGCACAGGCAGCCCCTATGTATACAACATAGAAGATCAGGGTGGGGGGCAGTCAGCACAGTAGCAGACAGGGCAGGGAGGAGAATGAAGAGCAGTAGGCCAGGCAGGGAAAAGGGATAAAAGTGGTACTCAGGGAAGGCATGGCATTAAATTTATGGCACACTTGCCAAAAAAAGTTAGCCCCAAGTATTTTTAAATGTTTTTAGATAGGTAACACTGTGGATCAAAGGTCTACCATGAAGCATGCTCACCAAACTGCTGGCTACCTTAGAATAGCCCTGAGCATACACAGTGCCACTCTGAGGCCATGTGTATATAGCAGTATAACAAAGTATGGTAATTGCACATCAATCATAATTTGCTACTATGTTATATGTAGGCTGTCTCCTGAATAAAATACAGGGTAGGTGTGTTTGCACAGTACTAGAGGTATGTTAACTAATCATGTGCCTCAGCAGTGCTAAGTAGTTTGACTGAAGTGTTTCACAAAAGCAGAAGTGTAGTGTGCTTGAGAATGTCATTGCCAGGCATGTTTGGATACTTTTAAGAGTGTTATGTACAAGTTGTTAAATTTGTCCAGGGAACAGAAGAACTGTAGGAAAGGCACTGTTCTCAGAATAAACAAGATTTATTGTTTTATAAATGTAACTCCTTGGTCTTTTGAGAACAACACATGGCATCAGGAGTGGAGTGCAAAGAAAGAGAAAAAAATTAAAAATGAAGCATCTCAGAATTCTAGAGGAGTTAGAGATGTCCAGCAATTCAGCAGAAAACTGGAAGAAATTTAAGTAGAGTTTCACCATGTATGTGTTGGCCAGTGGATCTACAGGGAAGGAAGTCACTCAAGGAAGGTGATTTTTTTTTTTAAATATAGCAGGCCCAGAAGATCTGTGTCTTTATAATAGCCTACAACTGTCAGAAGCAGAACAGAAAAGCTGACATAGTAATAAAAATATTTGAGGAATATTGTATACCCAAACAAAATGAAACCTTTGAACAGTATAATTTCCACAAAAGACAGCAGAAAGAATGTGAGACAATAAAAGAGTTAATTAAAGACCTCAGACTGCTGAGCTAGACATGCAACTTTGGAGACCTAAAACAGTCCATATCCAGAGACCAAATAGTATTGGGTATAAGGGATACAAGCATCAGAAAAAGACTGCTAGATGATCCTGAGCTTAATTTGAAAAAGGCAGTTAGAATGTGCCACACGGAAGAGAAAATGAATGTCAGACTGCAGAAGCTGGAGGAAAAAGCAGAACAAGCTGAACTAGACAGGATTACAAGACTGCAAAAACCTAAGCCAACATACAAACAATACATAAAGGATGATCTCACTATGAAGCAGGCACACAGAGGCCAAAGAGGACTGCTTGAAGAAATAATGATCAGCAACAGATCCTGTGGGGGTTACCACTAACCCACGCAATGCCTTACATTTCATAAGTGCTGCAACAAGTGCAAAAGATTCAATCATTTTGCAAGAGTTTGCAGAAAGGAGCAGGATGTACCAGACAAGAAATATCAGGTGCATGCTCTATGCAATGAGGAGGAGGAAGAATTCCTCGTTGGCACAATGCAAGAAGTTCATTCTTCTGAGGATTAGATAATCACCCTGGACACCAAATTTCTAATGGTAACTTTTAAATTATATCCAGGGTAACAGGTCAATGTAATACCAGAATACATTATTCAAAAAATGAAAACTGTGGCAGGGCACTGTTTGTGCCTGCCACTTTAAGGGCTCTGTCAGGCATCCAGCAGGTGCCTGATGGTGGCAACCATTCTGAGAACCTAGTATATAAAGGCTGCAGTCTGCTTCTGCCAGCCCAAGCAGAAATATTGCCTAGCTGAGCTGCAGCAGGAACAACCTAGGAGGTAAGGACGGAAGCTTATGGGGATGGTTAGGAGGATCTTGGTCCTGGGCATGACCTAAAACTGCAGCCTGCCAGGGACAGGTGGCCTGGTGGGGATCCTAGTGGCATGGGAGACCCCAGGAAATGCTAGGTCAAAGGTGGGTCAGGGTGCCTTAAGAACCCCTTAAGAACCCCTGCTCCCACTACTGTGTGAGTAACCCCATAGTAGGGCTGAGAAGGCAGACCCATGTGAGAAAGTTGGCTAGATGCTCAGAAGCCTGACTTGAGACACCCTCAACTGGTCAGTGCTGGGGCCAGGATCTAGAAGGGTCAAGAGGGCCAGAGGCCCACTACAAGGGATGCCCAGAGCTGATGTCCTGGGGTTATGACTGGCCTTGGAGGTAGGGCCAAGACCTGTGTGGCCAAAGGTCCTGGGGGGCCGGGGCATGCCAAAGACAGGGAAGATAACAGGGAGCTAGGTAGCCCAGAATGAGGGCAGAGTAGGCCGCCTGATTGGAGGTATCCTGTTAGGATCCAGATTGAAGGATTATTGGGCCCAGTGTGGGGCTGGAGACATTAAGAACTGTGATGCCATCTGTGAGGCATCGGCTGCAGTGTAGGGGAGGTTCAGAGCCGCAGATAGCACCCCCCTGGCTTCATGGCTGGGAATGGGCAGCTTCCCACATTATACCACCAGTTTTTGAGAACAGTAAAGTCATTGCAGGAAAGACTGGGGTGGACTGCCCCAGAGAGACAGGTGTGTGGGCTGGCATGAGACCTGGCCTCGAGCATGCCCCCCGTTACAAAAAGTAAACCTCTGTACTATGAGAATAAGAAAGTGACAGAGTGACATAATGGGAATATGATTGCAACCAAGGGTTTTTGTGCACTGCATGTTAGACACAAGGGTAATGTAATAAAAGTTCAGTTTGTAATAGTTCTGGGAAAGCTAGTGCCAACTATTGGGTTGTGAGTGTGTGAAACTGCAATTTCTCCACCTTTGATGCCTCCTCTAGGTTTCAGTAAGTTCTTATAGAAAAGAATAGCACTAAATTATATATCTTTGACACACCCTTCAGAAGGTATTGTTTTCACAGGCTTCTTTTTGGACTGTGCTCTGCATTTTGAAGTATTTCACAGAAAGGTGTAACAAATTTTTGAAGATCTTGATGAAGCTAAGGTTTATATTGATGATGTATTAGTTTGGGGAAATGCTATGGAAGAACGTGACTTGAGGCTAAGGCAGGTACTAGAAGGAGTTCACAGATCAGGTCTGAAACTGAATAAACAAAAATGCAAATTCAGGGTCAAAGAGATAACATATCTGAGAGAGAAGTTTTCTGAGAAAGGGGTACAACTCAATCCTGCAATGGTTAAAGCCATTTCAAACATGCTGACTCCTACAGATAAGGAAGGAGGGCAAAGATTACTGGGAATGATCAATTTTGTAGATAAATATATACCTAACTTAGCAGAACAGGCCAAACACCTTAGATAACTCCTACAAAAGAATGCTTAGTGGATATGGGAACATGAACGTGAAGCTGAATATAAAACTTAAAGGAAAAATAATGAAAGCTTTGGTACTAAAATACTATGAACCTAAAAGACCCATTAAATTGTCAACAGCTGCTTCTAAAGAAGGCATTGAAGCAGCTTTGCATAAAAATACATGGGGATAGCTCTATGTTAGAGTGTCCATATGCACAAATTGAGAAAAAAAAATAGCTCTGTATCCCAGAGGAATGCAGGCAGAGGGCCCAAAAACCCCTCCCACAGCGGGACCCGGGGGAGGGCCGACCAACCCCTACAAGAAAGAGAAAAGCCCTGAAGACAGGGCAAACATATTCTTTAGGAAAAAAGGAGCCAGACAAACCACCCCGGGGATGGAACACCCAAGCAGTTTGTCAGCTGTTTTTATTGTTGGCTGTGAGCAGCGTAGGCAGATGATGTCATTGAAAAATACCACCCAGCTGAAATAAAAACCAGCAGCGGGGAAATGGCTGGGGGAGCACTGTTGGAGACAGGAAGCAGGACTGCTCCCTGAGCTGCACACAGGCTGCACCGGCAGCTAGGAGAAAGCTCAAGTGAGGACCCATTGGAGGGGTCCAGAACCAGTTAAAGGAGCCACCACATTGGCCTGGCAACATAGCTGGACCAGGGAGGATGGCATCAAGGGATGCAGGAGCCACAGATGCAGAATCATGAGTGGGATGGGCTAAGGCCCTGTCCCCCATTTTTTTCTTTGTATATTTAATTTATTCTGTTACCTAGGGGCCCTGAGACAGGGAGAGGGACCATAAATGACCTTCATAGATCAGGAAGATCCGGGACAGAGAAGACGAGAGCAGCACAGCAGGGAATACCAGGTGTATTGTCAGGGATGACCTAACATCCCATAATCATCCTGTGCAAGGGAAGACTGGTGGGAGATGAGCAGGGGAGGACAGGGCAGAAAACAACATCGGAGGGCAAGCCAGCGGTCCATCATATGGCCATCCTAAAGACTGGTGCATGGCTGAAGTGTAGGGGCTGAAGGGGGGGGGAGGGGGGAGCCACAAGAGCACCCATTACGGGTAGCACCTGACCCACAAGGAGCCACAAGAAGGAGCCCCACCACTGAAGGGAAAGTTCAAGTTGTGGCAGGTGAATATCAGGTTCTCCCTCAGGGTGAACGCAACCCACTGTCAAGGCCACAGGAACATATCCCACAGCCGACTCTGGGTGCACACTTCAAAGAGGCAAGGGAATGCCTACATGACGCCAAGCAGGTGCAAAGTGGCCAGGAACCTTCAAGGGGACCTGCCAGAAGTCAACGGCTTCATGATGCAGCCAGCAGCAATGGTCCCTCCTGATGTCTTTAGCCAGAACCTGCAGGCTCTCACCCAAATAATAGACAAGCAGCAACAAAAGATGGATTGGCATCAAGACTGGCTGTGTCACAGTCTAGTCACCTTTAAGATACTGAAGATGACTCAGGAAGATGACCCAGAAGTATACATCAAAGCCTTCAAGCGGCATGCTCTTATGACTGGGCTGGATAAAGCCTTTGCAGCATCCGAAGTAGCGTACAGCTGGGAGAAGCCAGTGCCAGGCCCAGTGAACCCACACCCACAGGAGACAGAGAAGTGGTTAAACTCCAACAGGGGCAGGCCAATGGAGACAGTCTGCTTTCAATGTGAGAAGACAGGGCATTTTTCATGAGAATGCCCAAGCAGGCCAACGGAGTGCTGGAGGCCCAATAATCTCCCAAGGACCAGGTAGAGAGGTGAAAGGAAGTAGACACTGGTGATCCAATGGACAGCAGTTGTGTGTCTGGGGGAGACTGTGCCATCTGGAGCTATCCTGTTGTGAGGGTGTGGGTGGGGAACCACCCCATCAGGGCCACGTTAGACTCAGGGTGTGCCTGGTCATTTGTGCAGGCAGATGGACAGCAAGGCAACACTGGTAAGAATGGCCTGCCTCCATGAGAATGCAGAAAGGGTCAAACACCTGTGGCTCTGAGTTTAAGTAATGGAACCCTGGGGGACCTGTTAGCTGGAGTGGGCCCACACCTGGCATGTGATATGTTGGTGGGGTGAAACTGGACCCCAATTTATAACTTACTGAAGAGGGTCTGGGACGCTGAGGCTGGGGCATCAATAGCTCAGGGACCATGATGGATGACTCAGGGAGCTTGGAGGTAGCAGGGTATCGGCAGAGGATGCAGAGGATATAGACCTGTGCAACGTGATTAGCATGCCTCAGTTCAGTGGGAATGCTTAATGATTTGGTGGGCCATGGAGCATTTCTGATATTAACTGATGGGGAGGGAGTTCAAGCTCATAACAGAGCATGCGCCCCTACAGTGGTTAAGCAGGACCAAAACTGATAATGCCCAAATAATCAGGTGGGCCCTGGCATTGCAACTTTTTAAATTCCAAATACTACACTGCCCAGGGAAAAACAATACGGTGGTGGATTTTTTATCCAGGTGCAAGGCCGAAGCCAGACCACTGAATACAGTAAACCAGGCAATGAAGAATTGATGGATACAAGGTAGGGGAATGGGCCAAGGAGCCAAAGCACCCTGAGGCATCTGTAGGGAGGGTTTGAGTCCCAGGGGGATGCAGGCAGAAGGCCCGAAGACCCCTCCCATGGCAGGAACTAGGGCAAGGCCGACCTGCCCCAACAAGAAAGAGAAAAGCCCTGAAGACAGGGCAAGCTTACCTTTCTTAGGAGAAAGAGAACCAGAAAAACTATGCCAGGACAAAATGCCCGTGTGGTTCATCAGCCACTTTAATTGCTGGCTGGGAGCAGCACGGGTGAATGATGTCATCGAAAAATGCTGCCCAACTGAAATAAAAGCCAGTGATGGCGAAATGGTGGGGGGAGCAGTGTTGGAGACAGGCAGCAAGACTGCTCCCTAAGCCACACACAGGCTGCATCGGCAGCCAGGAGAGAGCTCAAGTAAGGATCATTGGAAGGGTCCAGGAATGGTTAAAGGAGCCACCACATCAGGCTGGCAGCATAGCCAGCCCAGGGAGGATGATGTAGAAGGATGCAGGAGCCACAGATGCCAGAATCATGAGTGGGACAGACTGTGACCCCATGCTCCATTTTTTTATTTGTATATTTAATTTGTTCTATTATCTTGGGGCCTGAGACAGGGAGAGAGACCAGAAGTGATCTTCACAGATCAGGAGAAGCTGGGACAGTGCAGCAGACAGCAAAGCAGTGGAAAAGACCCAGCGTATTGTCAGGGATGACCTAACATTCCATAATCATACCATGCAAGGGAAGACTGTTGGAAGATGAGCAGGGGAAGACAGGGTAGACGATGACATCAGAGGGCAACCTGGCAGTTCATCATCTAGCTGTCCTAAAGGCTAACACATACCTGGGGTGTAGGGGAGGTGGAGCCCCAAGAGTACCCACTAGGGGTAGCACCTGATACACACGGAGTCACAAAAAGGAGCCCCACCACTGAAGGAAAAAAATCAAGTCATGCAGGTGAGTATCAGGGTCTCCCTTGGGGTTAACACGACCCACGGTCAGGGCCACAGAAACATACCCTGAAGCCAACACCAGGTGAACACTCCAAGGTGGCTAGGGAGTGCCTACACGAGGCCAGGTGGGTGTGCTCTGGTATACGGCTGTAAGAAATGTCATATATGCATCTATGGGAAGCCTGTGATAGCTGAAAGAGATCATAAACCTTTGGTAGCTATAGCAAAGAAAGGGTTAATACCAGGCATGCCACCCAGATTATAAAGACTTTTCTTTCAACTGCATATATATGATCTAGACTGGGGTGGCCAACCTGTGGCTCTGGAGCCACATGCAGCTCTTCAGAAGTTAATATTCATCTCCTTGAATCTTTGCACAAGGACACAGTGACCAGCTTCCAAATAATTCTTACTATCCTGAAATGGGAATGCTCCAAAGCACAACAGCAAACCAAGTCATAATTCACATCAAATCAATTTTTGCTAGACATGGGATTTCACAATTTGTGAGAACAGACAACAGACCTCAATTCAACTGTCTTGAGTTTAAAGAATTTACAAACAAATATGGGTTCCTTCACAAGTCTTCAAGTCCTAAATACCCATGATCCTATGGTCTGGTGAAAAATGGAGTACATACAGTGAGGAAATTGTTGGAAAAAAGCAACAGATTCACGCACCATTGTTTACCTGACACACTTAAATTGCAGGAAAACACCCATGGAACATGGATTGTCCCCAGCAGAAATGCCATTTAACAGGAAACTCAGAACCAGGCTGCCAAATCTTGCAGATGGTGCTAATCAGAATGAAAAGCAAGCCATGAAAGCATTAAAAAAATTCCAAAGACTCAAATAAAAATGGTACTATGGCAGGGGTTTCAGGGAGCTACCACAACTGCACAACAAAGATACGGTGTTTATTCCTGATGGATGAACATGGAAACAAAAAGCACTAGATTCCCATTAAGTAGCTCCCAGATCCTATAAAGTAGTTACACTGGAAGGATAGGTGTTAAGAAGAGACAGATTAAACTTGCAGCTTGTAAAGGGGAGAAAAGAAGCAGCATCATGAGATTCACCAAA
This sequence comes from Alligator sinensis, assembly GCF_000455745.1. Classification (NCBI taxonomy): domain Eukaryota; kingdom Metazoa; phylum Chordata; order Crocodylia; family Alligatoridae; genus Alligator; species Alligator sinensis. The sequence continues at coordinate 48,521 of NW_005843467.1, forward strand.
GGAAACAGAGCTAACATCAAAACAACAAAAAACAACAGAGGAGACTGAAAATAACACAGAAAAAGAGACATCTGAACAAGGAAACCAAAGAAGTTAATGAATAAGGATTAAGACTGCAGAGAAAATAAGATCATTAGAGCTAAAAAGCCAACATAGGGCAAGTCCACACATGCAAGCACGTACGCTTGCATCTGCTCAAATAGAAGTGGTGCAAATTTGATCCAGGGCTTTTTGCTTCAGCTCACATGCTCGGACATGCACTTTGTTGTGGAGCAAATTATGCTAATTGGGGCAAAATAACCTTGCCTGGCTCCTCCTAGATCTTCAGCCAGGGCCAGATAGAGCCCAGTGCCAGCCCCACTGCTGTCCCCAGCAGTATAAAAAGCTGCCCTGTCCAGGCCCCAGCAATATAAAAAGCCACCCTGTCAAGTAGCTCAGGGCTATTAGCTCTCAGGAGCTTCTAGGGTCGAGCTAATTGGTGTCTGGGGACACTAGCCCTTGTGCCAGCTGAACTGCTAAAGCAGCCCTGAGAGTTCCCAGCTGCAGCAGTCTGGCAGTGGGGGCTGCTGCCTGGCTGTGACGTGCTGTGCACCTTCCAGACCTGGATGGGGACTGCACAGCCAGTAGAGGCACCTGCCTCTCTGGGCCAGCTGCCAGTGAACTGCGGTTGCAGGGTTGGCCTTTGTATGGCACTAATGTCATTTGTGCCCCCTGCTTGGCCATCTGGGCAGCTATCTCCCAGAAGATGTTCCAAATGTGGTGTCCTGCTTTAAAATGTCAAAGCATGTCCTCCTGGCCCCATTTGGCCAGGAGGTCAGCCACAGCCAGCTGGGTCCAAGGTGCCAGCTCTGAGCAGGCAGGGTCCTGCCACTGGCCTCCCTAGCAGGAATTCTGGTGTTCCCTATTGGAAAACTGAAAAATCCTTGATAAAAAAAATCCCAGTCACTCTGTTAAATACCCTCAAATCCATGTTCTTCCACAAGTAAAACAAAAGACCACTATAAAGACAGAGAGCAAGACAGAGACAGCGATCAGTTGGACAATGTTTTATTGATATATCTTACAGTGTTAAAGCAAGTCTCTTATCATAATAATAAAGTGAACTCTAATTACAGATTTCATAAATTCATGAATACATGTTTTGCTGCACTCCCACAGGGAGATGGCTCCCACACAAGGGGTTTGCCCCCCTCCCAACAGGGGGTTCAACCCTCTCACAAGCTGTATGGCCCCCCAACAGGGGGTTCAACCCCCACATAAGGAGTACAGGCCCCCAACAGGAGGTTCAGTCCACCAACAGGGGATTCAACCCCAAAACAAGGGATATGGGCCCCCAACAGGGGGTTCATCCCCCCAACAGGGGATTTAGCCCCCACACAAGGGGTATCCCCCCCCAACAGGGGATTCAACCCCACAAAAAGGGATTCAGCCCCTACACAAGGGGTACACTCCCCCGAGGGCCAAATGGCCCCCACAGGGGCTACCAACCCCCTTTCAAGATCCACATGCTCCACCCCATCCCCCCAATTGCTGCCCCACCTGGCCCCATCCCCCACCAGTTGCTGCAGCCCCCCAATGGCTGCCTCACACAGCCCA
>NW_005843467.1:50126-51911 GCF_000455745.1 Alligator sinensis
AAAAAAAAAACGCAGAAAAAACCCCAGAAAAAATGGAAAAAAATAAAGCCTCTGCTTACCTTAGAAGCAGGGTTAGGGGGGGCTCCAGGGCCTCCTAGGCCCAGAGCCCTAGGCCCAGAGCCCCCCAAGGAAGCACAGGTTAGCAGGGGGGCAGCAGGGGGCCCCAGGAGGGGCCCCAGTCAGCCACATGCAGTTGGAGCTGTTAGTAAGTGCCAGGGTTTGTTGTTTTGTTTTTTTTAATTATGGGGTGGAGGGGCAGGGATTGGAGGGCTTGGGGGGATGGGGCTGGCCAGGACAGGGGTCAGGGGCCTTAGGGGGGCTGGTGGGGGTTGTGGGGGCTGTGGGAGTGGCCAGGGCTACAGGGGGGCCCCCCATGGTCCCCTCCACCCTCCTCCAGCCCCCCCTACCCCTTACTCACTGGCACTCGCGCCCTGGTGCTGAAACATGAGGCCTGGCTGGCCATGTGTTTCAGCACCAGGGTGAGAGGCCAACCATAGAGAGTCTTTGGCAGCCAGAGTGTCTCCATGGAGGACCCAGACTCTGGTTGCCTGCTCTGCTTTTTTGAACATCAATTTGTTTAGAACCCAGGATATCCAGGGATCTAATTTTCTCCCTGTGCTGCAAACTTGCAGCACGGGGAACATTTTTTTGTTCCCACATGTGCCTGTCGTCCGGCCTCAAAGGGGTTTGAAGCGGGGCAAGAGGCACATTTGTGGTCATGTGGATGTGCCCATATAGACTAATAGAGACCTGTTAAAATGTGCTTTAACTATGGGTTGAACTAAACTGCCAATGTCAGCAGCATATGGGGATATGTTACATGTAAAAGGGGAAGAAGCATTACATTTGCCTAGGGACTGCAGCAGGGAACAGCAAAAATGGAGGCAAGGTACTGCTATCCAAATAAACAAGCGTTATCATTTTATAAGTTTAAGTCTTAAGTTAAGCCTTGTGATTTTTTTAGAACAACACAAGGCACAGTATGTTTATCATGTATACATAAGTTTAGGCTCTCTGTCCTGGGTACTGTTAGTGGCACATACTCTAATGTATCCATGTAGCCTCGTTTACAGGATTTAGCCCAAATAGAGCAGAATTAGGGCAAAATGGGGAAGGAGGGAGAAGGTATGTTTCACAATTGCACCCCTAGCTCTGGTACGTAATATAGCTGTGCTTTTACAAATATAAACTAATATTAGACTATTTCATCATAGTTCATAAGTTTGCTGAATCAAATATATCTCTTTTTTATTGAACAATTAGTATGAAGTCAGAAAAAGGGGGGAAAATATCTACCAAACAATACACACACAATCTGCTAGGAATCCAATTTTTCTGCCACATAAGAATAAAATTGCTCAAACATACAAAGGCTATGACGATGCTCTCTAGGCAAGATTCTAATAATTTCAGGTCTTTTTTCACCATTTTTCCTGGGTAAATCTTTTGGAAAAAGGAAAAGCATACAAGAAAGAAATTGTCAAAATCCACAGAAAAAAGTGGGTTTATATGGGAAGGAGACAGTTCAACACCAAGACTAAGCAACTGCCTTCAACTCAGTGATCAAAACTATTAAAAGAGCAATTTAATTTTACTTTTCAAATCTTAGCTCAGTTTGAGCAAATATCCTTCAGTAAGAAAGTTTTGGGTTGTTTGCTCTTCATATAAAGATACCCCAAATCTTTCAATAAAATTCCTGCAGTTTTTTCTCATTTCATTCTTTTTTGTTTCCTGTTTTTTAAATCACTGTTTTATCTTCCATTTTCTTTACCTGGGATTCCTGCT
>NW_005843467.1:51942-63264 GCF_000455745.1 Alligator sinensis
TAGGTTTGCAGCTGACAGGATTTTTATTTAGGAGATACACTGGTTTCATGATAGCGTTGGCTATAGACTCTCAACTATGACAATCCCTGTCTTTGCAGATCTGGTGAAGAGGAGAGGGGATCTGCTTTCAGAAGGTGTTTACTTAAGGCCAGCCTATTGGAAGTGCTTAGAACCCATAACTGGCTCCAAATTTTCAGAAGAATTTGCCTGCTATTTATACACAAAAATAATTTGCCATAATTGTCACAATGTGACCTTCAGGGCACTGAGCACATTTAAAAAAAAATCCCAAACAGAAAAAACCCTCTGATCCTTGGGTCTGGATTTATTAATGCAGCCTTGCAAAGAGTCCTGCTTTGTGTTGCCTGAAGTAAGACTACCTAGATCACAGTTCAGGGCACTAAGGGCAGCATGCATGCAATATGCCATTTACAGTAAGTGAGTAGTAAAGTGAGCAGAAGGTAAAGTGGCACCATATTACAAGCCCCTGCATCAGCCTGTTGGGGAATTTTGCTGGGGACAGTATAGATAGACACTTTCCCTTACCTTAGGTCAGGCGTTGTCAACCAGGGGTACACGGAGGCAGGTGGGGACAGAGTGATGCCACCAACCACCCCATGCTAGCGCTGTTCCACGTCTGGCTGTGCGCCACCTCTCCCCCTCCCACTCCGCTTCAGGCCACACACTGTGCCACCTCCCCCAGCTTAGGTAACATGCTTATGGGATATTTGAGACTTTGCTTAACAGGTCTGTGTTCTTTTCATTAGCACAGGGGAATTTCTCAATGCCACTATTTCATTTATCCACTGAAAAGTCATAAACAGCAGAGAAAAACAGACTACTTTTAAGTAAAAATTGTGGCTTCCTTTGCTTATCCAAAGTCCCCAGCACTGAAAATGTGAAGGTAATTTTTTTCACTTCTCAGCTACACTCCACCTCCTCATTCAACCCCCAAGATTGTGTGTTTCTCCAATTAAGAAGTGGCCATCCACTTAGGATACAATTGTATATTAGCAGATCTGGATTTTTATGATATCACTGCTGATATCATAGCTCTTTAAAGTTTCAGGTAAATCAATATGCAAGTAAATTCTACTTCCAGGGAAACTGCATGCAATTGAAGACTGATAGACTATCAATTACTACAAAAAAGATGGGTCTGGTAATCACTTTTGAGAAACACATTTAATTAAGATCTCCAGTTGCTTCCAATTGAAGCATTTCCTTGGAGGTCAGAAGAATACAAGTGAAGAAACTCATTTATGTTGATCATCACATGTAATCAAATAGAAATAATGTCACATTTGCAAGACGGATTCTACATTTATCAATTTAAAAAAGATGTGTCCATCAAAATTATAGCATTTAAAATACAAACCTTCAACTGAAATATTCTATTTCCATTTTACCATCTGAATGTGAGAGCTGAAAATCCACCTGAGATGCAAACATATGCCTTTAAAATACCTTCAGAAATGAAATCTCTTGTAAATGTTTTACTAGGTTTTAAATCGAATGAATCTATAACATATTACCCAGTCTTTCAAAGAGTTCAGCAATGTTTTATCTCTAATATTATCCAAAGAAGCTGGAAACATTTGTGACAAATTAAGAATGAGGCCAAAGCCTATGTCATGATAAGCATGCCATTGGGTAGCTAAAGAAACAAGCAAAAAAAAAAAAAAAAAAAAAGAATAATCAAGAGAGAACCTTTATCCAACCCTAGTATATAGAGGGACTATTTATGGGATACAAAATGCAAAAAAAACCAAAACAAAAATCCCAAGATCAAGTATGTGATTTGTGCAGTCCCTAAGCAATATCTAAGAATTAAGAACAAAGTGAGATACAGATTAATGTACATTTGAGTATACATTTTAGCAAGGTCAGACCCTATTTATATCATGCCAAAGGATTCAAAAGTGCTCATATTAACCTGATTTAATGCTGCCCTTTACTAATCCTTAAGCAATGCAATTGTATTCTGTATTTTATAGATATAATTTTAAAAGCTATTCCTATATAATAGGATCACTTTACCTAAAGAATTAGCTAACACCAGTATTATGTACACATGTATACCTGTACCTAAAATAAAGTGGATAAATGTGAAAGATGTTTTTAAATGGGAGATTTTTCATTCAAAAAATCATATCTGGCATGTGTGTCCATATTAAAAGGTCAGAATTAATCAGTGTTACATAATACTTTAATGCAAATCTATGCAAGATACTCATCTGACCATTTTTAATAGCAGCTGACTACTGTCAAAATAGATAACTAGCCATATATTCAAATTTACTTCATTGATAGATAGAATGTTTAACTCAGCTCTGCAGTGAGAAAATGAATATATGAAAAAATAAAATAAATGAAGTAAACTGAATATATATCTGGCATCAAAAGAATGGCTATGTGGGATACAAATAAGTAAAACATGGGGATGAAATGAATTGGAACTGAATCTATTTGCATTACGGATTGAACATGATGTGCTCAGTAGGAAGGCAAGCAACACTTCACTGAGCAATAGAAAAATAAGTTGAATATCCCAGCAACATTTTTATATTCCAAAAATGAGCTTTTGTTGTTCTTAATTCTTCAACCGTACTTTTTCCTAACGCTGCTAAAATAAGTCTTTTTTTGTATCTCTATTTTTCAAGTCCTGCATTTGTTTTAAATGCACTGAAGAGCTGTAGTAAAATGAAGGAAAAAAAATATTTTCTTTCTTTAACGCTGAGCTACTTGAAAATCTTTCAGCCAAAATAAATAAATAATTAAAGAAAGTAAATACTAGCCACTGGCTCAGTATTATGCATTGATTTTCTCTAATAATTGTGTTGGTTTCAAAGTTCTTCAAATAGAGAATCAATTCACACTTGTACAGGAGTAAGCACTTAAAATTGAAAAGACTAGAAAACACCAGCTTGTTTAATTCCTATGCCATGTTCTACTACAGGTAGAAATGAAAAATACTGTCTTGTTTTCAAGGAGAGGATGGACCCTACGTGTATAATTGTCATAATGCACAAATTCTCTTCCTCTCTCTTTAATTTATCACTGTGACTGTATGTGGGATTTCATGATACTGTCCAATTAGTGTAAGTTTTCTAAAATATTTGAAAAATGACTCTGTAAAATGGTATTTTGGAATTCATTATTATTTTCTCTCAGTGATTACCAAATGCTATTCGTGTTAGGGTAACAATATGGATTTTGGGGAGTACTGAGTGTGCAGCTGAATGAAGGCTTTTTCTGTGTCTCAGCAGAGCTGGTGGTCACAAGACAGGATGATATATTAAGATTAGTCTTGCAAATGCTTAGGCAAGCAGTTTTCTAAACAAAGTTGTAGTGTTAGAGCCCATTGTGTAAAGAGAGCAAGATGCAGCCCACCAGCTTCCATCAGGAGATAAAGCAGAAGCAAGGCCTTGGAGATGGTGCTGCAGCAAAGAACTAGAAAGAACCAGTAACTGACCGAGAGTACCCGAGTTTATGGCCTTATGCATGCGCTCCTTGCAGAAAGGCATGTAAATGAATGAATGCATAGGCAATTCCATGTTAATGAAGTAAACAGTAAACAGAGGTGGAGCTTGAGATGGGAGGAGAAATGGGTGGAACCCAAGGATGGACATAGGTGGAGTGAATGTTAATATATATGAACCAAGCTATATAAAATGTGAAAGAAACTATTGTTCAGTGCAGGTCCCTGGTTTGTTGTTTTTTTGGCATCTTTGCCCAAAGCTGTCTCCATTCTGAATAAAGGTGTTGTGAGCAATGTTTGCTGGTGTTTGCTCCCTTCTTGCTCTGGCTAATGAGTAACAGGATCCACAAACATTTGGATCATCATCTCCCTTGTCATTGGGCACCACATGGAGTTGGGGTCTAATAATTCTAATCTCATTACAGAAGTTGAATATACCTTATTCCTCAGGAAGCATCATTGGTAGTAGTTTTGTAATATTACAGTAGCACAAATACTATTTACTGAAATTTCAATCCCAGTCGTGTATCAAAGAAGTCATTTGGAATTTTACTATAAAATTCAGTGGATGCTGGATTCTTCTAATTTTAAAAGATGCTGTTCCTAGTACAGATGGATTACTTAATGAGTTTGGTCTATGTGTGCATACAGCCATTCACTGCACCCAGGCCTGCATTCACATGGTTTACTTTACACTATGTGAACATAGTGTGGGAGTGGCAGATGTAACCATTCACTGCTCCTGAGGACTGCCTGGGGAAACTAGGGAAAGTTACTCGGGATTATGGGAGGGGTGAGAGGGAAGTTGGTAGTTGCTCGGGGGGTGAGCGGGGACTTAGATCATGTACATCATGTTGTGGGCAATTTAATGCCACTGAAGTTTGTCTGATTGATCATTTATATTGACTTAACCCTGCTATGTATCCTTTGGTATATACTCTTTGGCTGTTGTGACTAATAATTAGCAGGTTGGGGGGTAAATAGGGCTTTCTGTGGAAGGGGTCCACAACACTTATGCTCCATGTAATTCCGGCATACTTTCTGAAAATAAGGTGCGCTGCATGGTATACAGACTTTTCACTGGCTCTTCACAGGCATAAAATTCACCCACAGAGTAAATTTGTTGGCTACAAATCTGTCATTTTTAGAGTTGTATCTCCAAGACAAACTAAAATTATACGAATGAATACACTGTTTCTCAATTTCTTAAGCTTTATTATATCTTTATTATAATTACTGCAGCATTTTTTCTGCAATCTAACAGGCCAGGTACAGACATTGAACTTTTACCAATATAATTAAACAGAACCCGGTCTACACCCATAACAAAACAGAAGTTTGTCACACAAAACCTGTCTGTACCCATAACAGAACACAAGTTCAGCATACACAGACTGGTGTAAAAATGGTGAAACCCAGTCTAAGATTTGTTTCCATCCCCCCACCACATGAAATGGTGAATGTATGTTTTATTCACTATCGTTCTAAACTATGCTGCTTACAGAAAACCATGTAACTTAGATAAATTCCTCCTTGGGCTTTTTGAATGTCTGTACCTAGCCACCATGTTCAGCTACAGATCTCAAATAACTTTAGAAAGGCTAATAGCAAGACCATTGTTTTAAATATAGGGAAATACATAGAGTTAAATCATTTCCCTAAGAAAATTGCAGAAACTTGACTAGAGACCAGGCCTCTTTGTTTCTATCCTATTTGCTAGATCATACTGATTGAAAAAAAAAAAGTAATGTAACTGTAATGTAATTCTTTATCCCATCCCAACCCTACAGTATTATTTATAGTCTGAAAAAGTCATTCTGATATTAATTGTTAATATTGTATCCTATGGCAGGCAAGGTTCTTTGGGTAGATGTGATATCTTTTATTAGACTAACTAAATAGTTGGGAAAATGTTTTTTGCAAGCTTTTGTGCACAAACACCCTTCTCCAGGCATACAGAGATTCTGCTGGTGTTATTTGTTCTCCAAGGTGGAAAAAAAAGCTGATTTACAACACGCAGCACTGTGAAAATGAAAAAAAAAAGAGGGTACTTTGGAAGACAATAGGTAGAGATGGGGGATGGGGATAGGAAGGGAGGAAAATGTGTGAAGGAATGTAAGTGGTCAGCTGCAGGCAATTTGCCTGGGGTTATCAGATGGCAGGCAAGTTTTAATGCATCATAAATCCAGTGTCTATATTTAGTCCATGATTTTCGGTATCCTGTAGATTTATGAAGTAAGTACTACAGGGTATTATTGTACCCTATAGTACTTAAACAGAAGTTTTGAATCTGGATCCAAAACTTCAAGTTTTGGCCAAATTTACTTCTCTGTTTATGAAAAATTCATGTTTCAATCCTTTCCCATTTTTCTACAGGAAAAAAAAAAAATTCCTAAAGAAGAAGAATTCATGGTATTACACCCACACCTTTTCATTTATGCATCAAAACCCAATTGCATTTCCAGATTGGAAATAAAAGCAATTCATGTAAAAAAAATCAGTTAAAAAAAAAAAAGAAAAAGAAAATAAATATGTTTACCTCTAAAGTCACAGTCACATGAAGAATAGTAAAAGTGTAAATGCAGATCTGGCAATCAGATACACATTTCATGAAAGACTAAAAAGAGAAAGTGAGCAAGTCTCATAAAATACATAGGAAACAGTAAAAGCTTGTACAGACAAAAATGTGCCAGGAGTAGATGCAAACACACTGGTACGTAGAATTTCATGGTTTGATATTGCTTTTGTATATGTTGATTTTTTATTTATTTTTAAGCGACATGCATATTTGGGAAGACCTAAATAAGTAATTTTAATATAAATACACTTATCAGGTCCCCAAAATTGAAATTTCAATTTCTGCTTATTTATTTTATCTCTACATCCTTTCCTTATTGTTTTCCTTTCTCCTCCTCTCCTTATTTTTTTTTCTCTCCCTCACATTCTCTTATTCAGTGGCAATGCATAGGGGGTGTATGGGGGTGCACATGAACCCCCTGAGAACACTGGTGCAACCCCTGACAAGCCATGCTCCCCACTTAGGTGGCTGCAGCTGGGGCAGGTGGGAATGTTGGTGCTCCTCCGTGAGCATTGGCCAGGGAGTGGAATCACTGGATGGAGTGCTGCAGCCACTTCCGGGAGCATCATGGCTGCTTTCTGGTCAGTGAGATTGCCTGCCTCCCTCCCTGCGTGCCCCCGCAGTTGGCAAACTTGGCCATGGGAGCCCCCCCAAGTCGCTGACTTGTCATTGGGGAGGCATGTGCCCCACCTGACTCAAGTGGAACCAGTCAACCATGCTCTTATTGCTTACAGTCACTGCATCCCCCCCTCTTTACTTGTTTTTTTTCTGTCATGGAAGATATCATAATACTGTGCACTAGTATACAGCAGAAGCTATATTTTTCCTCCTTCTAAAGTGGAAATAGATCACTGTTTGTAGACTGTTCTAACATAAAAAATATTTTCACAAGTGTTGAGTAGACATTGATCACAGGTAGTACTGTGGGTATTAAGAACTTCTGTCAATTTGGCCCTATAGACCCAATCCCAAGTTCATTGTCCTCAGCTGAGAGATCCTTATTAGCATTACTTGGTATTAGACTTGGGCAGCTAAATTTAGTTACTTGAAAACAGTGGTAACCTAGAAATGTGAAGACATTTCTGAGAACATGAACGTATCAGAAACAAATGAGAGTTTGGTCAGATTAAAATAGAGCAGAATGTAGCCCAAAAGCAAGTGTTAGAAGCTAAGGCCTCATGAATCTGGTCCTGGAACCATATTGTCCAACCCATACAGCCAGGCAGATTCTGTGGCATTTTGCCATCAAGAACTGACATGATAGCACCAATGGGGGGAAAGGGGGTGATGACTGCAGCTGCAGTGGCAGTGGCATGTATCTGTTTGCAAGTGGTCTGAATCTGTAGCAGAGTTCCATTAAGGCCCCACTCCACTCCAAAATATTGCTAGCACTCACCCTTAAAAAATAAATTGGAAAGTTGATTTTTCCAAATGCAATTACTAAATGTGCTTAACTCAGGAACTATTTACATTTTAATAGTCTTTTAAGAACATTATGTCTAGAAATCTTTAGGTTTATAAAAATTTCCACTAAAAATTCTGGTACTTTTATTATATGTCCTACATTGCCTTGGATTACATAGATAACAATAATATATAGAGATCCCATGGACAGAGTAAACAAAATAGGGTTTAACAATAGGTTTTCCAGGCCAGCTCGGCATGTCCACAGAGTGATCAAGAAGCAGCTACTTCCTGTGCTTCTCAAAGCTATGTAATTTTGAATATATATATATATATAAATCTCTTTTGTAAACAAAACATTTGGGGACCCCATTCTCTATATTTTGGTTTGACAAAAGTATTAGGACACTTTATAGTTCTCCTACTCTTTAAGCCTCTTAACAATCCTTCTATTCTTTGGGTCATAATCATCTTCCATATCCAGTATAAATATTGTATATTGTACTTGAAGGTACAGCCATAGCACCATATAGTGATTGTAATTGAGTTGCCTTCTCTCTCTGCTCTATGGGCAGGTCTCTTTTTCCTTCTCAGTGAATGTTTCTAATAGCTTGTTTAAATCTCCTCACCTGCTTTTTCAGCAAAGATCACATAATCATTGGCAGGGATTCCACCCTGTTTCATAACTAAGTAGGGTTCATTACATGTGGCCTAGGTTAGAATCTGATTAGCTATTTGTCTGTGCTTTCAGCAGATCCATTGGACAGTAGATAATACAGACTACTAGCTGTGTTTGTGACACTCTAACCTCTTACATACCTTTGAAATTTTTCAGACATATATTGTGGTCCATTATCTAAAATGAGCTCTTCGTTAAAAAAAAATCTGGAAATTACTGCCTTGGTTCAATTCACTGCAGTGCTGAATAACATGTTATCTGGTGGAGTTACTTTGAGCTTTAATAATCAGCTATCAGCAGGTAGTGGCTTCCCCTGTGTTCAAATAAATCAGTTGCCAATTGCTGATAGAGTAGGCTAGGTATATCAGGAATTGTCACAGATTCCTTGCAGCTCTGTCGCTGATAACCTGTACAAATGCAACAATGTGTAGCCACTTTTTCTCCTTATACGTTCATGCTGAGCCAATAAACTGCATCTCTTTCCCATTTTTTGCATCCTATTATACAGATATGTCCCTCGTGAAGCTTTTTCTAAACCTGTAGATACATTTTCCTCTCTTTCAGTTTTAGTCCCTTTCCCCCAGTTACGTCTATTTACTTTGTTCAAAATTTTCCCATAGATAAGACTTCTCATTTATGTTTTCTACAGGCCATGCTGATTTCATTGTTTCCTTATTTTTAACAGCATCTCTCTGGTTTGTTTGTTTTTTTATGTTTTTATTTCTACTAGACTGGGAAATGTTGCAATATCATGTTTTTATGATCCCTCCAACTTTCCCTCACCCTTTACATCTAGTCCTAAGAAATTGCAAGAGTGAAGATCTGCTGCAGGAATTGCACTGCTAGGTATGTATTTCACTTTCAAGTTCTATCTTTAAGATTATGTACTGGAGGCTTGGTGTTTAAGAATCTTGTCAAAGTAGCAAAGATTTATTCATTGGGAGAGTTACAATCCATCTCAACTGTCACTGTGGGATTTGACATGTACTGCTAAAGTTTGACATCCAGTAACCATTTTACAGTACAGTAACATCCAGCAATTTTTCCCCTGCCATTTGAATATAATTTTGCTGTTCTGACGTCAGTGTTCTCTGTGTATATGACACTGTAGTGTATCACCATCCTGCCAAGCTCCTCAAAGTGCTATTCACAACACACCACCTTATGTCTTAAATTCTTTCCATTGTAGTATTTTCTGTTTTGTTGCAAGGGTACCATTTTTATTTTGCCCATATTCATATCCTAGTAACATCTTTTTCTCATAGAGCTGGTTTACTCTCTGCTACTCTTCGTATGATGCTCGGTAGATAGCTCACCAGTCAAACTGATTCCTAGGACTTTGGGATTAATTGGTACTTTTAATTGGTTTAACACTGTTACTTTATCTGGAGAAGTTCTGATTCATTCTTTTTCTAAGATGCAAAAACAAAATCTTTCAGTTGTTCTACACAGATTTTATTTTTAGGCAATTTATTTTTCAGTGATTTCTGGTGTTGTTTATACTCGGGGTGGATTGAGTAGTAGCATTTCTACTTAGGCAGTGTTGAGGGAGCCAATGGACTTCATGACTCATTATAATCTACCCAATACCTTCTAAACTCCTCATTCCACAGGTGTTAAAGACTCTCTCCTTTTTAATGGTCTTCTATTAGTTTTTGTATGGGTTCTTTTCTGGTGCTGCCACAGACTACAATGATCAACCATGACTGATTTCTGTCAGTTCTTCTAGTATTACATGCACCTTATTCTGGAACATATCTAGTATAGGTGGCATAATAAAAAAGTATTCTTGTGAAACACCATATTCCAAATGGAGTTTTGAAAGGGATTAACCTTCTGTTCAACTTGTCTAGGAGAGTTGATATCCAGATTGAACATTTAATATATCAAATCCATGTGCTACAGGCAACTTGTAAGTTATGTCATCAAAGTCTGTATAAGTGATTCTCAACCAGGGATTTGTGGCACCCTGGGGTGTCTTGAGATCCTTTCAAGCATGCTGTAGGGTACTGCAAAATGTTAGCATGGTTAGGTGTACAAACTTGATTCATAAAAGAAACTCGGGGATTTCAGTTATGAGTCCACAGTGTCAAAAACATTCTAAACCCTCTGTGGTTTCCCTAAATGCTTTGCAACAGAAAAATCGCTCTATTTTCCTGTAGTCAAAAAATACCAAGTGAGAGCAAAGAACTACTATTTTCCATGGGGTTCCCTAAGTCTAATGAAGGGTGCTTAGAATCTAAAAGGTTGAGAATCACTGCTCTGCATCTTGCACAGTGACTGTATAGAGTTCAGGTGGGTTTTGCAAAAGCTAAAAAGCTACTGGTACTAAACTAGTTTGAAGTTACATGGGATGTCTCCATTCTACACTACAATGTCATGGAGATGTGTACAGCAAGATGAGTAGGCTGTGCATTCCTGATTACTGTGTTAGGTCTCAAGGGTCTAAGTATCTCTGATTCACATTAGTGATGTTTAATCTAGATACAAATGTTAATGAAAACATCTAGAGCATTTATGATAACATTTACTTGGGCTTGATAAAATAAAATAAAAATAAAAATAAAATAAAAAGTATTTTGAATAAAAACCCTACATTTCATTCACCCCATTGTGGTTTTACAGTAGAATGCTAAATTCCATTTTGGCTTTTTACTTTTGTGGTCTGTTCCCTATAATGGTGTTGGTCACATCACTGTGCATGATGCTATATAATGCCAAGGAGTGGGATATCACACTTTAAAGTAAAGGGCATAATTTCCAGGTCTGTTAAAACATGAACAATTTGAGGTCAACTGTTACTATTTGCATTTTAACCAGAAGGCAGAAATACTCAGGAAAATTGGCTGTTATTCAGCAGTGACACATCTCCAGATAATACCCATACTTTTCTTTTTCTTCTTTTCATTGTTGAGTGAGTTATAATTCAAGACATCAGATTTAATCCTCATTCATTTTAAGTTTATATTGTACTCTGCAATAATACAAGAGTCCAGCAACTTCTTAGCATTTTTCTCCCACTCTTTTTGCACATTAAGCTGAAGTTGCAGAAGGAAAAAAAATCAGAGGTGCTTAGACCTCTGCAATTATCATCAAGGTGATGCTAAAGCTGTTACATATCACTGTAACAGGGTCCCTGATGGGAGCCCTGTTACTTGGGCACATCCCAGGCAGCTGGGG
>NW_005843467.1:63274-66650 GCF_000455745.1 Alligator sinensis
TACACCACGAAAGATCAAACAATGGGACACTGCTTCCAGGAATAAAAGAAGGGGGAGGTCCGGGAGAAAATGCTCTTGGGCACCAATGGATAGAAGCAGTGTGCACACCCCAGCTTCTGCACCCCTGTTCCCACCTGCTGCCCAGCCCATCGCCAAACCATGGTCTGGGGACAGCCTGGGGAGGAAGCCTGCACTGCCTGTAGGCCCCTCCTTCCTAACCATCACTGCCGGAGCATACAAGTGCCTTGCCTGCACCAGCTGCCTTGGCGGGCCACCCCCACCTTCACCTCCACTTTCACCAGAAGCACAACCTGAGTGGCTGAACTGAATGGGTCTTACCATCACTGCTGCTAATACTGGTGATGGTGCTGCTGCTGCCGTTGTTTCTGGTGCTGTACCACCTTGCACCACCTGACACCACACCTGCACTGAATTACTTCCTAACTGATGGACTGCTCCTGCCCTCCCCCACAGCTACTTCACTGCATCTGATCCTGCTTTGTCTTCCTGCCGACTGCTCTACTGCTGAGTGGCCATCTTTTACATCTGCCCCAGCAACTTTCCCTGTGTGTTCCTACCCTTGTGTGGTAAGTCCTGTGGTCCACTCCCCCTGCCGTGGTGTTTCTTGCAGGGCTGAGTAAGCCAGCTCAAGTTTCCCAGAGCCCGTGCGTGTGTGTGTGTGTGTGTTCCCCCTCCCCCACATTCTCAAAGCATAGCCTCCCATTTTTTTTTCTGTGGGGCTGTATCTCAGTGAGCTTCAGAACCCTTCTTCCCTACCACCCTTCTCCCCCACAACCCCAGCCTCCCCCTACTAGATTTACCAGCCCCACTGGATATTTTGTTTTTCTTTATTGTCTTCCCTGCCCTCATGTGAAACCATGACAGGGCAGGAACCTTCTGGGGGGGAACATGCCCCCACAGAGCTTCCAGCAGCCCACACTATGGGGGCGGATCCTAGAAAAGCCCCTAGAAATGCATGCCCCTGCAGCCTCCACCCCAGATGCAGAGTCTAACCAATCTCCTGTGGGGATGGAGATACCTACAACCTCTGCTGCAGGGGAAGGTAGGACTCTGGTAGGGAGCCAACAGGGCCAGTGGGTCTCCCCTGGCCAGCCCCCCCCCCACCCCCAGAGGGGTTCCCAATCCCCCATCTTCCATCATCAGGAACCAAAGACAAGGGCAGTTGGAAGGGCTTGTCTTCAGACGCCTCCACAGCTGGGGGTGGGAACTTCAAGGGCCCTTCCCCCAAGCCTAGACCACCAGCAACTGAGGGGACCAGGTGCACTACACCAGCCAGCACACCCACTCAGCCTATCCCTAGACCTAGCCCTGGCCCCATCAACATGCCCCTGCATGGGGGGAACCACAACTATGCACAGGCAACCATGGGGAGACCCAAAGCTGGGGGCCTTGGACCCTCTACTGTTCGCCCTTCCAGCTCAGATGGTGAGGCCCCCTTTCCTGCACTCACCTGCAGGCATGAAGTTAAGTGTCAACTCCCCAAGTGGGAGAACCTGCACTTTGAGAGCTGGGTTCAGGCCCTGGATCAGGTAGTGGGGGCGCCCAAAATCCTGGTGGCCTCCTGCTTTCATGGCAAAGGGGTCTTTTTCCTTGCCTCGGAGACAACTGTACAAAAGGTGGTGAAGAGGGGGCTCATGGCGGAAGGCAAATACATCCCCAACGAGCCTCTAGAAGAGCTGGGGACCAGGATCACCCTCAGCTCCATCCCTCCCTATATCCCCAATTGGGCCCTACTCCCCACCTACAAACCCGGGGGGAGAGTTATCTCCCTGGTGGTGACCCTCTCATGGGGGTGCTTAGACCCCAGTCTCCTGCCCTGTGAGCTGTTTCCATCACCAGGTTATGATCAAGTTAGCTGTGGAAGCATGGCTGGAGGCTGAGGGGTGCCTGGCAATTCCTTATCAGGGAGCCCCGGTGAGGATTTTCTATACACTGGGGGACCTGCGATGCTTCTGATGCCATGCCCTGGGGCACTTGCATCACGAGTGCCCCATGGGCCAGGCAGGGAGAGAATCTGTGCATCTCACTGGCAAGAAGGGTGCCCCTAACACCAACACCCCTCCTCCTTCAGGCCCCCCTGGCACCCCATCCACAACTGTGAGCTCAAGGGACCCCAACCAAGTTTGGCAGATTCCCAGGGAGAGCAGCAATGACCAGGGGGATAGAGGAAGCAGAGCCCCCTTGCCCCTAGTCATGACCCATCATGGATGACCCACCCCTCCCAGCCCTCACCTCCTACTGGAGCCTGTCCACCTGAGGACCACCCCATGGCTAAGTGGGTGCAGGTCCCTTCTGGGCTTAAAGGCAAGAGAGAGGCCCGGGTGCACCTAGAGCCGTCTGATGTGGAGGACTTCTCTCCCCCTCCCAAGACCAACACATGGGGGGAAGGAGTGACCTAGCCTCCAGGGGGCCTGCCCAGCTGTGCCTGACACCCCAACCCTGGGAAAGATCAAATGGGTGATCCCCGTGGAGGAGGTTTTGGTGCTGCTAGATAGTCCTGAACAGGATCCCATGGAGGAATCCCCTTGTTCTGCTGACAAGACCCTATCCCCTGAAACCACATGTGCTGAAGCTGAGGCCTACCTAAAGGAAGGCCTGACAGTGGAGCCTTCTCCCTCTGACAGCCTGGGGCATACAGAGGCCCTGGGTCTCACCCCGGGGAGTTTTGAGGGAGGAGGTCCCCTTTCCCAGGACCTGAAGGTAGACACCAAAGACACCCTGGTGCCTGACTGGTCTCTTTCCTCCCCCACCCAGAATAAAACCTCACCTCCAGCCTGCCCCATGGTCCTGTACCAGAGGGTGTTGTGGTGGGGTAACCTAGTCAATTGGCCAATTATTGTCTGGGACCCTGCACAGACCCACTGGGGCTCCAGCTCAACCCTACCATCTTATGAAGGATCTCCACCCCCACCCTTCTCCCAAGGGGTTACAGAGCTCTCTCAATCACAGCCAGAGTCCAGGGTCTTAGCAGACCGGGGGCGGGGGGGTTCAGATGGTGCTTAAGGAACCCACTGAGCCCCAGGACCATGAGGAGGATGCCCAAGAACCATCAGGCTCCATGGAGCTTGAAGAGCTTTTGGTCTCAGCGGTCCCCAGTGATGAGATACTTGCATTTTTTTTACTGTAGCCACACCTGCCTTTCTGCCAGCAAGATAGAGCCAGCCTTGGACCACTGGGGAGATTTTTGGCAGCATCCTTGCCACTGCAAGAGTGCTGGAAGGGGAAGGCAAGGGGACCAAAAGTTGCAATGCCCAGATCTATAGGTGGGCCTGCAGTTTCATAGACACCCTCTATACATATGGGAGGGTGCTATGTGAACTGGAGGGCCCCACACTGGGCGCTGAGATGTGCTAGG
>NW_005843467.1:66681-75033 GCF_000455745.1 Alligator sinensis
AACTCATGGCTGGGGGGGCAGGGAGTATGTTTAAGATCATGACCCTCAACGTCCATGGCTAAAGGTGGGGGTCTCCAGAGGTGCTAGTTTCTCGCTTTTCTTCAGGAGGGGGGGTACCCCAGGGTATTCTAGCAGGAGACCCTGATGACTCCAGCCAATAAGCCTTATTTGCGGCTGTAGTGGGGAGGCAGGGTCTTTCTTACTCACTTCTCAGACACCTCTTGTGGGGTGGCCACCCTGTTCTCTCCAGGCTGCAGCTGGAGGTTCTCCAGGACCTTGAGGTAGTACCAGGCTGCCTGCTGCACCTCCAGGTCCAGATGCAGGGGCTGGTCCTGAGCTTTCTGAATATGTACAACCCCGTGAGGAACCCAGATTTGCCAGATTTCTTCTGCCAGGGGGCCACATATATTGGCACCTTCAACCCTCGTGAGTGCCTTGTCCTTGGTGGGTACTTTAACATCAACCTAGAGGCACAAGACTGGGCAGGCAGGGAGTGGAACCAGGCCACCATGGGCACCCTCAGGGAGATCTTGATGAATTACTCCCTGGTGGATGTCTGGCGTGCCTGTCACCCTACCGACCCTCCTACCTTCATCTCTGGGAGGGTGGGGGAGGAACAGGCATGCCAATCCCATTTGGACTGGGTTTATATCTCTTTGCTGCACTTTCGCTGGGACCACTCTGGCATCCAGCTGACCCCTTTCAGTGATCCCCACCTTGTTTGTGGCCAGGCCACACTAGGGCTTGGGCATCCAGGATCAGCCTACTGGCATTTCAGTGCTAGTCTTCTGGAGGGTGTGGTCTTCAGAGAGGGCTTCCATGAGTTCTGGCTAGCCTGGTGGGAGCAACGGGAAGCTTTCCCCTTGGCTCATGGGATGGTGCAATGTGGGGAAGGTGTGCATCTGACTTTTGCCATGGCTACAATGAAGGGCACACCCATGAGAGGGAGGCGGTTTGGGAGCACCTCGAGCAGGATGTGCTAGAGCTGGAGGGGTGCCTGGCCACTGACCCAACCAACCCATCCCTCAGTGGAGAGTGTTGGGAGAGGTGGGAGGAGCTTCATACTCTAGAAAACCACCACACCCATGGTGCATTTGTTCACACATCCCACTCCTTCAGGAGATAGACCATAGCTATCACTTCTTCTATGTCCTGGAGAGGAGGTGAGGGGCCAAGAAGTACATCAGCTGCCTTCAGGAGGGTGATGGCATGCCCATCACGGATCCAGGTGAGAGGTGCCAACCGTGCACGGGCCTTCTATGAAGAGCTCTTCTCCCTGGATTTGACCAACACTGAAGCCTGTGGTACTCCCACAGGTCAGCGTGGGTGACCAGGACCAGCTGGAAGCTCCTCTCACTCTGGCTGAGTTTTTTAGCTGCCCTCTGCCTGATGCCTGGCAACAAGGCACTGGGTATCAATGGGCTGACTGTGGAGTTCTACAAGCCTCTCTGGGTCATGTCCTCAGCCTGGACCTTGCCACGGTCTGGGCTGAATCCGAAGGAAATTGGGAGCTCCCCATTCATGACAGAAGGCCATGCTAACTCTCTTGCCAAAGAAAGGGGGATCCCCCCAACCTGAGGAACTGGTGTCCTGTGTCCCTCCTTTGCATCAACTACAAGGTGGCAGTGAAGGCCAACTTGCTGTGCCTGCAGTCCGTGCTGACAGATGTGATCGATCCGATGAGACATAAACATTGCCTGGACATTCCATCTTCATCTACCTGTACCTGGTTTGTTACCTTCTGGAGCTAGTGCCCTGGGAGGGCCTGCCTTTTGCCCTTCTATCCCTAGACCAGGAGAAGGCATTTTACAGAGTGGATCATGGGTACCTCACAGGCACACTGCTGGCCCTTGGCTTTGAACCCAGCTTTGTGCAGGCTCTCCAGGTGCTGTATGCCTCTTCTGAGTGTCTATTAAAGCTCTACTGAACCCTGATGGAGCCCATCCCCTTCAGGAGAGGGGTGCATCAAGGCTGCCCACTGTCAAGCCAGCAGCACACCTTGGCCCTTCCGCATTCTCCTGTGGAAGCAGGTGACAGGGTTGATACTCCAGGAGCTGGAGGTGTGGCTGGTCCTGTCAGTGTATGCTGATGATGTACCTAGCGCAGGTGGAGGCCTGTCAGGCATTGTACTCGGTGGCCTCCTCTGCCCAGGTCAACTGGGTCAAGAGCTTTGGCTTGGCAGTGGGTGATGGGTGGCAAGTCGGCTCACTCCTACCCATGCTCTGTGGGATCTGCTGGAGCATGGGTTCATGCTCCAGCAGAATGCTGCTTTATTTCATAGATTTCATAGACATTAACGGACCTTGGAAGACCATTGAGGCCAGCCCCCTGCCCCAGGGGAAGGAAGTCAGCAGGGGTCATAGGATCCCAGCAAGATAAGCATTCAATTTACTCTTGAAGATGTTCAAAGTCAGTGCTTGAACTACCTCTGGTGGCAGTCTATTCCAGACCTTGGGGGCTTGGACAATAAAGAAGTTCTTCCTTATGTCTAGCCTGAAATGGTCTTGGAGTTTATGACCATTCCACCTTGTCATCCCTTGCAGTGTTCTGGTGAACAAACATTCCCCCAGATCCTGATGAGCACCCCTTATAAACTTATAGGCAGCCATCAGATCACCCCTAAACCTGCACTTTTCCAGGGTAAAAAGTCCCATAGCTTTCAGCCTCTCATCATAAGGTCTGTTCTCCTGACCTCTGATCATGTGTGTGGCTCTTCTCTGCACTCTCTTAAGCTTCTCCACATTCTTTTTGAATTGTCAAGCCCAAAACTAGATGCAGTACCCCAGCTGTGGCATCATCAAGGTCGAGCACAATGGGAGAATGACATCCTGGGATTTACTTGAGAAGCATCTATGGATGCAAGCCAGCGTTTTGCTTGCTTTACTAGCAGCAGCATCACATTGAAGGCTCATGTTCATCTTGTGGTCAATCATGACCCCCAAGTCCTTTTCATCTGTAGTGCTAGCCAGCGTAGCACTGCCAAGCCTATAAGCATGCTGCAGGTTTTTCTTCCCAAGGTGGAGAACCTTGCATTTTTCAGTGTTAAACACCATCAGATTCTCATCTGCCCATTTCCTTATCTTGTCAAGGTCATCCTGGATCGCCCACCTGTCCTGAGGTGTGGATGCTTTACCCCAAAATTTGGTATCATTAGCAAACTTGGCCAGTCCGCTTCTAACTCCAATGTTCACGTCATTAATGAAGATGTAGAATAATATAGGTCCAAGGACAGAGCCTCAAAGGACCCCACTGGTCACAACACACCATGACAATTGACTTCTGTCAACCACCACCCTCTGGGTCCAACCAGAGACCCAATTCCCCAGCCAGTGGATCATGGTGGACCCAAGGCCACAGTTGGCCAGTTTTGCCAAGAGGTAATCATAGGGTACCAGGTCGAAGGCTTTTTTGAAGTCAAGATATATGACATCAATCTCCTCTCCCTTGTCCAGGTGATAGGTCACCTGTTTGTAAAAGGAAATAAGATTGGTCAAGCAAGACCTACCCACAAGAAACCCATGCTGGCTATCCCTCAGGATATTGCCATCGGCCAGTCCATTAAGAATGTCCTCTTTGATAGTCTTTTCTAAGTCCTTCCCCAGGATGGAGGTCAGGCTGATGGGCTTGTAGTTTGCCAGATCCACTTTCTTCCATTACTTGAAGATAGGCACCGCATTGGCCTTCTTCCAATCTTCAGGCACTTCACCAGAGCACCAGGAGTTCTTGAAGATCCATGCCAGGGGCTGAGCTATGATGCTTGCCAGTTCCTTGAGTACCCTGGGATGTAAAGTGTCAGGGCCGGCTGACTTGAAGGTGTCCGACCTCTCAAGGTGTTCCTTCATGAGGTTAACGTTGATGGAAGGCAAGGAATCTCCATCTCCCGGGCCTGTAATGGGCAGTGGTGTCCCATGGGACTGGTGAAAGGCCAATGCAAAGTATCCACTTATCAAGTTGGCTTTTTCCTGGGCGTCGGTTGTCAGTTTTCCCATCTGGTTTAGCAGGAGTCCAGTGTTGACCTTGCTTTTCCTCCAGCTCCCCACATATCTAAAAAAGGACTTTGGGGGTGGGGTCTAACTGTCCCTGTCCCCACCGGAGAACTTGCACCAGCTGGAGGCAAGGGTGGTGGAGCAGCTCCAGGCATGGGCAGGGCTGCTGAGATGCATTCTCCCATGCAGGGAGAGACTGGTGCTGAACCAGCTGGACCTGTCCATGCTCTGGAACTGCTTACACACCCTTCCTGTCCCCCCTGAGGTCCTGGCAGGACTCCAGAGATGAGCACTGGAGCTTTTATGACTGGGACAGCACTGGGTCACTGCGGAAGTCCTGAGCCTCCCCTTGCAGGAGGGCAGCCAAGGCCTGGTTTGCCTGCATAGCCAGGTCTTGGCTTTCCATCTTCAGGTGCTGCAGTGACTGCTATATGGTGTTGGTGGCCCAATGCAGCATGGCTACCTTGGGCGTGCTTTCCTCCACCACTTCCTGGGGCTCCAATACAACTGGAAGCTCCTCAGCCTCCAGATCTTCTCCCTGCAGGACTTGTGAGGGCTGCCAGATTTCTACCAGGATGATCACCAGACCTGGAGGTTGGTCTCCACCTCCAGGTCCCTCACAACCATCACCCAGGGTGCCAACCTGCTCATTGAGCCCCTCCTCTGGAACCCCCAATTGGAGGTGCCAATGGCAGAGGATCCCCAGTTGTGACAGAGGTTGATCCTGGCTGGTGGCACCCATGTTGGAGACCTCCTGGACTATGACAGTGGGGAGTGGCTGGACCCCGCTGCACTGGCCCGGTGCATGGACCTACCCACATGTGCAATCTTTTTTCTGGTCCAGAAGGTGAAAACTGCCCTACCACCTGACATCCTTGCCTTTGTTGATCAGGTCCTTTGTGACAGCAATTTCCCCACCCCTCTCGTGTCCTCCAGCCCACCTGAGTTCTTTGTGGGGCTGGCACCTCACCCAGCTTCATGGCTTTCCCCACTCCACCACCTGAGCCATCTGGAGAACACCAGACTGGTAACCTTTCCACCGTCCATTGCTGCCACCTCTACACGTTTGTATACCCCACTGTCCATCATGCTGCCCTTGCATCCCTCCCAGACTCCAAGTAGTAGGACCTGCTCAATGAGGGCATGGCTGGGGCACCCCAGTGGCTGAGTCTGTACTCCACCCTCCTCCCATGAGCCAGTGGGGACCTCAACTGGCATCTCTTCTTTGGAGCTGTCACCATGGGAGTGTATGTGGTGAGCTTCTCAGACACCCCAGTCTCCTGCCCCTTCTGCGGTTAGAGGTAGACCCTGGCACACATGACCCTCAAGCAAGATTCCCTCTAAGATGCACACCTGTGCAGCCACGCACAACTAAAAGGGTGGTCATGCACAGCCTTTTCAAGGCTGTGCACCAGGAGGGGCTGGAGCAGGATCCTGGCACAGGCTCCACCAGCTCCGGGGAAGGGCTGGGGAGTGGAGCACTTTCCCAGAGCTGGTGGAGCCTGTGCAAGCCCCCCAACCCAGCCAATGCAGGAAACCCTTGCCTTGCCTCAAGAAGGAACCACTGCTTGCCCCTAGTGAGGCTCTGCCAGCTCCGGGACACTGCTCTGCTCCCCTACATTGCCTCGGGGGGCATGTCCAGCAGTGTCCCGGAGCTGGCAGAGCTTCATTCAGGGCAGGCAGTGGCTCCTCCCCGAGGTGAGGCAAGGCAGGGATGAAGGCTGGGGCTGGCAGGCTGGCCTTGATGCGGGGAAGTGGAGCACTTCCCTGGAGCCTGCCCCAGCCCCTGGCTCTGGACCCCAGCCCCAGCCTCTCAGCCCTGGGCCCAGCCTCTGGCCTCCAGTCCCAGCTCCAGCCTCTGGCCCCTGGCCCCAGCCTCTCAGCTCCATCCCCTGTCCTCCAGGCCCCACCTCCTGCCCTCCATCCACCAGCTGCCTTCGATAAGTGTCCCACGCTGGACCGAGGCAGCGCAATCACAGACTGAGGAAGCGTGCTTACGGACCACTACTCCTTAGAGGAAACATTGCCCTCGAGTGCACCAGGCTTCAGCCCCTCCACTTCCACCTCCAGAGCCTCCTCTTGAGGTTCTGGTTGAATTTAACCCCCACCTTTTTGTTTTTAGTCACTCCATCCACGGCCACACCAAGTCCCAGGGCCTCCTGGTCAACCTCCTCCTGGCCCTGGCCAAGTGGGCCCTGTACTTGACCAGGAAGGAGGCTGTGGCCAGGAAGATGCCCAGAAAATGTGATGCTGCTTTCCTCTCACTTGTCCATGCATGTTTTCAGCCAGAGCACCAGTGGGCAGCATTCACTGGCTCCTTGATGCCTTTGAGAACTGGTGTGTACGGCCCTGGGGGCTCTGCTCAGTGTCCCCCTCAGGCGTACTTTTCACATTTTGACCCTTTGACCAAGACAACACTCCTACCCTGTTTTTCTGTTTTTCTCATCAGTTGTCCCAAATATTTTGTTGCAACTTTCACCCACTAACCCCCATACAATAGTAGCTCCTTCTTAGCCAGGTGGGCCTTAGGGCCCACAATAATTGGGTGATACTGTTGGCTACAAAAGACCAACTCACAGGATCATCATAAAATTCTAGTTTATTGGGTGGATGCAAAAGTCAGACCATAAACCTTGGTGCTGATCCACACACAGACAGACAGACAGACACACACACACACACACACACAGAAGCTAGCTATGAACACTAAGCACCAGTGTCAAGATATACCTATCCCCAAGTGCTGGAGTCCACCATCAATGGCCAGTCAAGGCTTCTTTCAGTACGATGTTGCTTCAGAAGCAGGTCGCCAGCTGGTTCTTCTGGCTGGACAGGCAGAGTGATGGTCAGGTCAAAGAGGGCACCATTGGGGGTCATTCTTAACTGCCTTTTATCCCTCTCTGGCAGACTTTGGTGACTCCCCAATTCTTGGGTTTACCCAATCCAGGGGTCACTGACCTTGAGGGTCATCCCTCTTGGTAGCTGCTGGATGGCAGCTGTCAGCCCAAGGGGTTATGTCTGCAGGTACGTGAAGTCTCAGGAGTCCATTGATGAATTTTGATTGATTCACTTCCATGATGAATAGAGCTCTGGAAGTGGTTGATCGGGGATATTTCAGGCCCAAGGGTCTGTTTCCAGCATTGATTAGTTCAAACTGGGGCTTCTGTACCTTTAACAGTGGAGTTTTAGGAAGTTCCTGGCTCTTTATTGATTCTTTCCTCTTCTTGGTCTGTAGTTTTGTAGGTATTAATTGCCACTTATTAACTTGTTTATCCACTCTAGCTACTGTGTTACACAATCAACCATGATTCATTCAGGAACCGCTCCATACAGAGATTCCTGCCCTTGCTAACATTGTTACGTGGTACAACTTACTTTTAAACTTAAAGTACATTTGTAAAAGCATTTACAAGCTCTATTTTCACTACAAGTACACCTTATATAAAAATAATCATAATGTAATAAAAGAAAAAGAGAGAGGAAGGAAGCAAAGATAGAAAAGAGAAGGCATCCCCAAAAGGGGGCAAATACTTAAAAAGGGGCTTTTGCCATATGGAGGAGCTTCACATTTTGGGATGGGGGGGCAGGCAAAAAGGTTTCCTGCTACAATACAAATAGTCAGGAACTTCTGAGGCTCAGCCACTTGGTATCTGAGGATACTAGCCCCTTCAGCCCCTAGACTGCTGAAGCAGCATCCCAAATTCACTTTTTAAAATACTTCCAAATCCACATTCTTCCACAATTAGAACAAAAGAGAGAGAGAAAGGGGGATTGATCAGATTAACAATGTTTTATTAGTATATTTACAATGTTAAAGAAATTTGGAAGCCTACCAGTGTCTTTAGCATCATAATAAAATAAATCTTAAGTATCTACATGTTTTAATGTTTGCTTTTGGTTTCTTTATCACATGGTCAGTGTGTGATGGGGGAATGTTGGGTTTGCAGGAGGGGGTGGGAAGGGGGATGGGAGGATGTGAGTGGGTGTATGGGTGAGTCTGGAGGGATGTGGGGGGATGTGACTCAGTGTGTGGGTAGGTGTGGGGGAATGTGGGTGTGAGGCCTGCTTTGGAGGGGTGGGTCCCCTGCATGAATGCTGTATGCCCCCAGCATCTGGCAGGGCATGGTGGTGCTGGAGGTGTTGGAAGCGTGGTGGCAGCAGTAAGTGGGGAGCCCCTGCAGATGCCACTGGCACTGTCAGCAGAGGGGTGAGGGGTAGCAAGCACAGACCGGGGGTTGGCAACCACCTGCAGACACCATCAGCAGTGACAGCTGTGGCCAGTGGTGATCACTGACAGCCTGCAGATGCCACTAGCGCCATTCGGGGCTGGCGGCAAGACACAAATGCCCCCCGACCATGCCGACAG
>NW_005843467.1:75043-81609 GCF_000455745.1 Alligator sinensis
TCTTTTCTGAGGGGGTGCCCTACCACTCTCAGGGGGTGCACATGCACCCGCTATGTATCACCAATGGTCTCCTTCCCTCCACAGGGCAGAGCCACCCCCCCCCCCCCACCCCCCACCCCCCCCCGCCCTGCCTACATGGTCCCAGGTACCCCATGGGCTACAGCTCCCTGCAGCCCCCCCTGCTTGTCTCCAGGCCCCTGCTCTTCTCCATCCTCCTGAGGCTGGAGATGAGCAGGAGAACAAGCAGAAAGCATGAGAGAATAGGAGAATCAACAGGAGGTTCATTCCGCCCACCCCTGTTGGTTCCCCCAGCTCCCCATTTTTTCCAGTGCTCCCCATTCATTCTCCCCATCCCCATTCATTCCTCCATCTTCTGTTCATTCCCCCTGCCCCATTCATTCCCTCTGTCTCCCATTCATTTCCCCTGCCCTCTGTTCATTCCCCCAGCTCCCCACCCCACTCACTGGTAGTAGCAGAGAATGAGCAGGAGGCTGGAGAGAGCAGGGGATGTCTGCAGCTTATCTCCAGGGGTTTGTCTCCAGTCTCCTGTTCTCTCCATCCCCCTTCTCCTACTCCTGCTTGTCTCCAACCTCAGGTGGCTGGAGACAGCAGGGGAACAAGCAGGTGGCTGGAGACATTCCCTGCTGTCGCCAGCCTCCCAAGGCTGGAGATGAGCAGAGGAATGAGCATGGGAATGGAGACCAGTAGGAGGTTGGAGACAAACCCCTGGAAATGAGCTGGAGACATTCCCACAACATGCTATATCCAGCCTCCTGCTCATTCTCTGCTACTGCCACTCAGTGTAGGGAGGCTGGGAGAGCAATTCGGGAGTGGGGGGATCTAACAGTGGGTGGGGAAAATGAACGGGGAGTGGGGACAATGAACGGAGAGTTGGGGAAGGTCCCCTCTCCCCTCCTCCAGCCCTGCACCTCCTACTTGTCTGGCAGAACCTGGGTCCATGTTGCACCACTGCCTGCCCTGCACAGGCAGGCAGCGTGCTTCAGGACTGGGGATAGAGCCAACCAGAAAAACACACTGGCAGGCTGCCAGAGTGCCTCTGTAGAGAACCAAGACTCCGGTTGCCTCCCATTGCTCTGACCCATTTTTTTTCCCCTGGGGTATTGTTTGACCCCCAGGTTCTAATTTTGCTCCCCTGCTGCAAATTTGCAGTGTGGGGAACATTTTTTTGTTCATGCACATGCCTCTTGCAGGATCTCAAATGGGTTTGAGATGCTGCAAGAGGCATGTGCAGGCTCATTTGGATGTGCCCTAATTGGCTTTTTTTTTTTTTTGTGTAAAGACTATGTAGAACATGTGAAGGTCAGAATAGAACAAAGCCTAGACAACCAGATAGGTGCAGCCAGATGCCCTGTTTTTTCATGGATTTTTTTCTAACCATTTAAAAACCAAAGCTTCTTGTACACATGAGGAAAATTGCCCATTTTTGCAATTCATTTCACACTACATGCACCTTTTTTTGTGATTTAAATTAATTTGTTACATTGCAAACTAAAGGCATCCCCATGTTGTTTAGTTTGCAACATAGCTACTTCTAATGTTGCAGCCTTTAATCTGACAGCTCATCCCCCAGCCATGGGAGAAGCAGGCTGAAGGCAGAAGCAGTGAGGGGCCAATCCTCTTTTTTTTTTGTCCATGGAGCCTACCTGCATCCTGAGACCAGGGGCTGAGCTTCCTCTGGGCCAAGCAGTCCCTAAGCTTCAGGCAGCCCTGATACTTCCCTCCATGGTGGTGGTACCCCCTGGGGCTGCCCGGGTGGACAGCTAGCAGGCTGGGGGTGGCCCCATCTCAGAGGCAGTACCCACCCAATACAGCTCTTCCCCAAGCCCACCAGGGCTTCCAGCACCATGTGCACTGTCCCCACCACCTTCCCACCACATGCAGGGGCCATAGGTGACATGTAGGGGGGAAGATGCCCCCCCTGAGATTGACCCTCACTGGCTGGGGAGTGGGGAGTGCCAGCCCCCCCCCCCCCCCGAGAAGTGCTGGTGATACTTCCGGTTTTGCTGGTGGCACTTCCAGTTTTGCCACTAGCGCTTCTGGGGTTGGTGATTGACTGCTGGGGTCCCCCCCTTCCAGAGACAGGAGGCACCAGTCACCCATGGGGGGGGCAGTGCATGGTTTGCTGGAAGGCTGCTGCACCTGGGCTTCCTGGGTTTACAGCACACTGTGCACTGTCCCTGATGCCTTTTCCAGCCACAAGCACACCCAGCCACCCTCCTGCTGCTTTTCTGGACTGTCCCAGAGGCAAGCCAGCCCATTCCTGGGCAATCCCAGTTGGCAGGAAGGTGATGGAGACAGTGCATGGGGTGCTGCTCCCCATGCAAGCTCAGGGAAGAGAGTTGGATCTGACTGGGTGAGATTACCATGGAGGGAAGGACTGGGGCCCCCTGCAGCTCAGGGTCTAATCAGCCCTCTGGCAGCTCAAATGGGCAGGCTCTGCCAGAAGAAAAAAAAAAAAGTCATGAGGGACCCAATCCTTTTTTCTTTCCATGAAGCCTGCCTGAGGCTGGGGGTTGAGCTGCAGGCAGGTCGAGCTGTAGGGGTGTGATCCTTCCCTCCACAGTGGTGGCACCTCCCAGGTGGGCTGCCCCAGCTCAGAAGCAGCATTCAGCCTGATCCAACTGTTCCCCAAGCCTGAGCTGGGGCAGCCCCTGGCCTGCTAGCAGCCCATACAGGTGGCCCTCGGGGGTGACACTGCTGCAGAGGGAAGGACCGGGGGACCCTGAAACTCAGGGGATGCTCAGCATGTTGGCAGTTCACCCTCCTCTGCACACACAAAAGAAGCAAGCAGGCTTTGATGAAAGTCCAAAATTGAAATGATGGTTTTTTAATCATCACAATTAAAAATCCGCCATTTCAATTTAGGGCACTAAATCCCCATCACATGTACAAGTGCCCCAAAATACTATATCATTTCAGAAAGCATCAAATCCTTTCCTATGCTGTACATCATATTTTAAGTGGTGCCTAAAACAGGAAAGGGCATGGGTAACTTTTACCCACCCCTATCCCTAATTCTACTCATCAAGGTTACACTAACCATAAACACAAGGTGCACAGCCTTACTTCCAAACTGGAATGACAATATGGGCCTTCATTAAATTTCTTTCCTTCTTCAGGCCATACCCCAGTGGGTGCCTACATAATAGCTCTGCCATATAATGATGGAGAGAATGCTACTGGCAACTCTGCAGTACTGTGGGCATGTGATGTGTAACATTTCCCCACTGCCCCTTTTCAGTATGATTACCCTGCCATCTGTTCCTCTCCATTCATAGCACAGAGGACAAGAAGTTAAGAAATGTCCCTATCCAATTGAAGCTGCTACAGAAAAAACAAAACAAAACAAACAAGAATGTAATTACTCAGATTGGAGTTTAGCCAGACAACATAGATTGAAATTCTTCATAGGAATAGATTAAGCGGTCTGATTTTCTTCCCACATCTCCAAAGGAAGGAAAAGTCCCAGCCAGCTCACCCTGCCCAGTACTTTGCTAAATAAGACAAAGGAGGAACATTACTGCCTACTACTCTTCTCACAGAACCTAGACATATTTTTCTGAAAATATGTGTACAATATTTGCAGATATATTCATCAAATAAATTATGCAATTAATTCTGTAACTCTTTTTCATCAACTATTGTATGACCTTTTTATACTATTATTCTTCTCCCTGGTTTAGTCATGCATATAGTCAAATTGAATTGTACTTTCAAAGTCAAATTAATATTTATGAATAGCTTGTTTGGCATATTCACTCAGCTTTATTTGGAAATCGCTTTTCTAGATCTCTCACCCATGTACTTGTAACCTCTAGCTCAAAAGGAACACTTGCCTACAGTTCATATATTTATAGATTGTTAGGGGCTGGAAGGGACCTTGCAGATTATCGGGTCCAACCCCCCTGCTCTAGGCAGGAAGACAACTGGGGTTAGGTGACCCTATCAAGATGACTGTGTAGTCTCCTCTTGAAAACTTCCATGGTAAGTGACTGCACCATCTCTGGAGGGAGTTTATTCCACAGTCTGGACACACTGACTGAAGGAATTTTTCCTGTTATTAAGCCTGACGTGGCCTTCCAGGAGTTTGTATCCATTGCTCCTGGTCTTCCACAAAGGTGCCCTAATGAACAGTTGTTCATTGAGCTCCTGATGCACTCCTCTGATATAGCGGTAAGCCGCTATCAAGGCCCCTCTCAACCTTCTCTTCTTTAGGCTAAAGAGGCCCAAGTCCCTCAGCCTTTCCTTGTATGGCTTGCCTTGCAAGTCCCTGATCATGTGGGTGGCTCTTTTCTGGACCCTCTCAAGTTTTTCCATGTCCTTACTGAAGTGCAGTACCCAGAACTGGATGCAGCACTCCAACTGCGGTCTCACCAGCTGAGTACAGTGGGAGTATCACTTCCTTAGTTTTACACAAGATGCATCAGTTGATGCATGCCAGCGTGTTGTTTGCCCTGATGACCACCACCTCGCACTGACAGCTCATATTCATACAATGGTCAATCATTACCCCTAGGTCCCTTTCAGCTGTGGTGCAAGTCAAGCTGTCACCACTAAGCTTGTCTGTATGTTGAGGGTTGTTTGCCCCCAGATGGAGCACCTTACACTTGGAACTGTTAAACTTCATCTGGTTCTGGTCTGCCCAACTCTTGAGTCTGTCCAGGTCCACCTGTATCTGAAACCTATCTTCTGATGTGACCACACTGCCCCATAACTTGGTGTCATCCATGAACTTGGTCAGTGAACTTTTCACTCCCCCATCCAAAAGATTGATAAAAATGTTGAAAAGCACCAGCTCAAGCACGGACCCCTGAGGGACACCACTGGCCACTTTGTGCCAGGATGACACAGATGCACTGATGAGAACTTTCTGGATCCTACCCTGTATCCAGTTTCCCACCCACTGAGCCCTCAAGAAGCTGAGCTCACAATCTTCAAGTTTTCCCACAAGGATATTGTGGGATAATAGATCAAAAGCCTTTTGGAAGTCTAGGTATATAATGTCTACCTCGTCTCCCATGTCCAGGTGCTGAAAGACCCAGTCATAGAATGAGATGAAATTGGTAAAACAAGGTCTACCCAAGACAAAGTCATGCTGGCTGTCATTCAGAATCTTATCTTCTGCAAACATATCACACATATATTCTTTAATGAGCTTTTCCAGGATTTTCCCTGGGATGAAGGTTAGGCTGATTGGCCTATAGTTGACTGGGTCCTCCCTCTTCCCCTTCTTGAAGATGGGCACAATGTTGGCCCTCTTCCAATCCTCATGGATTTCCCCTGTGCACCATGAATTCTGAAAGAGCTTTGCCAGGCGTTCTGCTATGACCTCTGCCAGCTCCTTCAGCACTCTCGGATGGAGTCCATCCGGTCCTGCTGACTTATAAATGTCTAGCTTTTCTAGTTGATATTGCACCCAATCAGTATCCACAGTAGGGAGACTGTCAGTCCTGGCATGTCCCCTATGAACCTTATCTTGCTTGACTTCCCTTTGGTTTGGTGAAATACTGAAGCAAAGTGGGCATTCAGGAGTTCAGTTTTTTTCCTGAATGTCAGTTACTAGCTGTCCCGAGGTGTTAAGCAGGAGCCCCACACTTCCATTTGTTTTCTTTCTGCTGCCTACATACCTAAAGAAGGACTTTTTATTGCGTTTGACTCCCGTGGATAACCAAAACTCAGTTGCTGTCTTGGCTTTCCTGATCATTTCCCTAAAAGTGCTGACCACTGTTGTAGAGTCCTCCTTGAGGACCATCCATAGCTTCCACTGTACATACACCACTATTTTTTTTTTTCTTTTTGAAGAGGATCACAATGTCCCTATTAAGCCAGAAGGGCTTGCCAGCCCTTCTGCTACCTTTCCTCTTTGCATGGATGATTTTATTTTGTACTTTGAGGATCGTATCCTTGAGCAATGACCACTCTTCATGCACCCCATTTTCCTTCCCTTCCTAGTCCCACATTGCCTCCCCTACTAATGCTCTAAGCCTGTTGAAGTCAGCATTGTTGAAGTCCAGGACTTCAATCCTGCTGGTTGATTTGCCAACCTTGTGACAGATGGTGAACCTGATAATTCCATAGTTGCTGTTACCCTCACTGTTCAATCCACACACCAGATCATCTCCATTGTCCAAGACCAGGTCTAGGAGAGCGTTACCTCTGGTTGGCCCTTGCACTTCTTGGATCAGGAAGAGCTCCTCTATCACAGTCAGGAAACTGTGTGAATGATCTGACCTAGCCAAGTGTCCCTCCCAATCTATGCCCAGATAATTGAAATCACCCATGACATCCAAGTCCCTTACACGCACAGCCTCTGTCAGTTCTTGAGAGAACTCTAGATCCAGCTCCTCCCCTTGGTTTAGTTCCCTGTAGTAAACACCTACAGTTAGGTTTCTCTCACCCTACCCCCTCTGTCCCTCCTTTCCCCACCCCGTAGCTTGACCCAGAGGGTTTCAAGCTGCTTATCTTTGGAGCCAATGTCAGCCTCCAGAGAGGTGTACTGCTCTCTCACATAGAGAGCTACCCTTCCACCCTTTCTCCCTACTCTT
>NW_005843467.1:81647-104120 GCF_000455745.1 Alligator sinensis
TTATGCCAGGAGTCCCCACCAGGTCTCTGTGATCCCTACCAGGTCATATTGCCCACTAAAGAGCAGGAGGGTTAGCTCCTCCTGCTTGTTCCCTATTCTCCTGTCATTGGTGTACAGGCAGCTGAGCCTCACAACTGACACCCTCGATTTACTGAGACACTGTGGTTTTTTGGTTAAGATTTTCAAAAACAGTAGTGCTAGTGTCCTCTACAAGGGAGCTTTCCTGTGTGCCAGTCCTTGGGCATGCACAACTTGGCATTTCCCCATCCCCCAGCAAAGTCAGTTTAAAGCCCTGTCCAGTAGATCAGTCATCCTGGCTGAGAACAGGGCCTTACCTCTCCACATGAGGTGAATTCCATTTCGTTCTAGGAGTCCTTTTTCTCTGAAGTGCATGCTGTGGTGAAAGAAATTGAACCCCACATGGTAACACCACCATCTGAGACATCTGTTAAACTCTTCCATACAGCCTTACCTCCTGGGTCTGTGGCCTGAAACAGAGAGTACAGAAGAGAAAACTACTTGAGCCCCTAGTCTCTTGAGCCCAGCCCCCACAGCCCTGTAGTCACTCATGACCCAATCAGGGTTACCCCTGGCCATGTCGTTCATGCCCACATGAATGAGGAGTGTGGGGTAATAGTCAGAGAGCCAGACAAACCTGGGGATCCTATCCACAATGTTTCAGATGAGGGCCCCAGGGAGACAGCAGACCTCTCAGGCTAAGGGGTCCAGATGGCAGATAGGTCCCTTTGTACTCCTCAGGAGACAGTCCCCGCCCCACCACCTGGTGTCTCCTTCTAGGGGTGGGAATACTTACCTCCTGATTAATTACCTCTTCCTCCAATGTCTCTGACAGAATCTCCTTGTGTGTAGTGAGGGGAGTGTACCTGTTATGCAGTTCCAGGGGAGTAGTGGCTCTCTCTCTTGCCCTGGCTCTTAACTCCTGGCTCTTCACTGAGGGGTCTGAATCTGAGTCTTCAGCTCCCAGGGACACAACAGGCATGAACCCATGCATCTCTACCAGGAAGCAAGCTCAAAAGAATCTCTGATATATCATGATAATTTGTTCTGGTTTATGTAGTTGCTGACATACAAACCATGCACTAAGGTACAGAAAACACTTAAATCTGCATGTATGAATGCAATGGTGGTAGCATGATGGTATATGGCTCATTAGCTCCTGCAGGCATAGCAGTATTGCTGGCTTGGAAGGACCATGGTATCTAGTATTGGAAGCAATTCTATATACCTCAAAAGAGTGGAGATCATGATTAGAACAGAACAGCAGGCTTAGTATGGGAGACTATACTCTCAGAGGGTGCCATATCACCACATTAGCTAAAGCCATGTTCCAAGGTATACTCTGAATGATTTACATCAGAAGGTATCTCAGTATTGCCATGAAAATGGAGTGCCTCTGTATAACAGCAGAACATAGCCCTACATTTCTAAAGTTAGTGAATATTTTAATGCTCATATATACAGTTTAAGAGATGTTAGTATTTTGATGCATTTCAGGGCATTTATTTAGTTCTACAAGATCAATAGTTAGATTTTGTTTTCTTAAGGATTTGACACAAACATTGTTTTTATTCTGATGCTAAATTTTGAATGAAAATTATATTTTACCATTTCATAACTTTTGTGGGTCTTATCCTGTGAGCCTTTCTTATGCCTCTTCAAATGGGATTCTTCACCTGAGTGTAGAAATCTTGTAAGAGTACAGATTCAATCCTATATTGTATTTAGATTGTAAAAAGTTACCACATTCCAGGCAAACAGAATTCTGTGTTCTACTTATTTCTTATTTAGAAAATGTTTCCTGAAGTGTGTACATTCACTTGGTTTTAATTAACATACAAATCATCCTCATGGGGTATATCACATGAAATTGTTTTCAGACTTCTCATTGTTTTATCTTTTTCTTTCTTTTGTTGTCTACAGGCCAGTGGCTAACAAGCTTGTAGTGAAATTGTAAATCTCATTCAGCTGTTCACTTTGAATACACATTCCATACAACTCCAAAGTGATGACTCTATACTCTGGTATTCAAAATAGTTGTAGAAGAGAACATAAATTGCTATCAGCCAAAAATAACATGTGTAGTATTTAATCCCTTTAAATTGATCATGAATGTGATTTTATAGAGGCAATGTGATCTAGAGGTTTAGACTGGGATTAAGAAATCTCTGTTCCTTTTCTGCCTCTGATCTGCTGTGTAATATTATGATTCTCATCTTATGCTTCTTCTTTCCCCATTTCCTCTGTTTCCCCAACTGTAAAATAGAGAAATATGTTCTTTACTCATTTTTTTTTTTTAATCTTTGGATGTTCTATGGATGATGAGCTGAACAGAATTGCTACTAATAATTATTACAAAGACAATATAAAAGTAGATGTGACCTATGATAGACATAATTGCTTAGGATGGAGGTCCTCTTGGAACAAAAGATTTCTCTAACATCAGTGTCATAACAGTAAACTTGATGATTTTGTTAACCCATTATGATTTTTTTATGTTATTGTTCCCATTCTGAATTATATCATAAATGTTATTTAATTTCTTCTTGAAATTTTTTTTAATATATTATGTAACAAACAAATAAGTATAGGTGGAAGTAATTTCCTAATGCTGGGAGATAGGGCACCAACTTATAGGGCACCAGTTTGCCCAAGGAAGGAAAAGAAGTCTGTGATGATTCAGGCTTGCATGGGAAACAACTACAGGATGCTAAAATATGTTATGTGAATTGCTCTTCCAATATAATAGTTTGGGATTCTATCTAATACTGCCTACCAGGTCATATACCTGAAATATAAAAACTCTGCATAGCTAGATCTCATAATTGCAGAACATTCATTATGGGCAGAAAAATAGATTAATAGATTCATATATGTTAGAGCCAGAAGGGACCTCAATAGGTCATGGAGTCTGACACCCAGCATAGGCAGAAAAGAGTGCTGGGTTCAGATGACCCCAACCAGATGCCTATCTAACCTCCTCTTGAAGACCCCCAGGGTAAGGAAGAGCATCACCTCCCTTGGGAGCCCATTCCAGATTTTGGCCACTCTAACTGTGAAGAAGTTCTTCCTAATGTCCAGTCTAAATCTGTTCTCTGATAGCTTATGGCCATTATTTCTTGTGACCCCCAGGGGTGCTTTGGTGAGTAGAGCCTCACCAATTTCCTTCTGCGCTCCCATGATGAATTTATAGGCAGCCACAAGGTCGCCTCTCAACCTTCTCTTGCAGAGGCTGAAGAGGTCCAGGTGCCCTAGTCTCTCCTCATAGGTCTTGGCCTGCAAGCCTTTAACCATACAAGTGGCCCTTCTCTGGACCATCTCCAGGTTATCCACATCCCTCTTGAAGTGTGGCACCCAAAACTGGATGCAGCATTCCAACTGCAGTCTGACCAGTGCCCGATAGAGGGGAATTATCACCTCCTTGGTTCTGTTTGTCATGCATCTGCTGATGCATGATAAAGTGCAGTTAGCTTTGCTGATGACTTCGTCACACTGATGACTCACATTCATCTTGGAGTCCACTAGGACTCTGAGATCCCTTTCTGCTTCTGTGCTACCGAGCAGGTCATTTCCTAGGCAGTAGGTGTGCTGGACATTTTTCCTCCCTAGGTGCAGCACTTTGCAGTTCTCCTTGTTAAATTGCATTCTATTGTTTTCTTCCCATTTGTCCAACCTGTCCAGGTCTGCTTGTAATTGTTCCCTGCCTTCCGGTGTGTTCACTTCTCCCCACAGTTTTGTATCATCTGCAAACTTGGACACAGTACACTTCACTCCCTCATCCAAGACACTGATGAAGACATTGAAGAGTATCAGTCCAAGGACTGAGACCTGTGGGACCCCACTGCCCATGCCCTTCCAGGTTGACACCAACACCACTCACTGGGTATGACCCTCTAGCCAATTTGCCACTCACCAAACTGTGTAATCATCCAAGTCACAGCCTCTTAACTTCTTAAACAGTATGGGGTGGGATACTACATTGAAGGCCTTCCTGAAGTCTAAGTAAACGATGTCTACCCCTACTCCTGCATCCAGGTGTTTTGTAACCTGGTCATAAAAAGAGACTAGATTAGTCAGGCATGATCTACCTGGTAATAGTAAGATGACACAGTGCCATAGAGCCATGCTTTTTTTCCTCCATTCTCCATTCCCATGGCATTCTTTGCTTCCATGGCAAGTTCTAAAGCAGGGGATGGAGTGAGAAGCTCACACTTCACTTCACATTTACTGGGATGGGTACAACATATGCACAACAGTTTGACAGAACCCTTCCTCTCCTACACAGTTAAGACAGAACCAGAGGCATTTAGCAACAGGAAAAAATAAATAGAAGGATGAAGAGGCTGCTATATAAAGGAGGACATGTAGAGAGACTAATAGAGAGTAGAGAGCCTGGGTTTGGCAATAATTTACATGAATAAAAATATAATTTATAACATGTTATCAAATTAGTACATTTTTATTTCCATTAGGGTAAGATTAATTATAGCCCAAAGGAAAAATATGTTTTTTTTTCATTCTGTGATAATTTACAGCTCTCAGCACCTAATGTCAATCTTGAAGAAAATAATTTCTGATGATTTACAAATTTAAGACAGAAGTCAAGCACTTATGGGAAAGACTCCTGCTCTTACAGAAGAGTCTGACTGCAATAATTCCTTGTTTTCAAGTTTCTCATAATTGCTCTTTTCAGTTCAACTCCATTTCCAGTAGCTGTGATGACATCTTTGTTGTAAAGAAACATATAGGCACAAGGGGTTTTGCCAATTCCAACCATCATCATGATCGTTTTATTACTACTATTAACATTTGGTCATTAGGATGTACTGCAGTCATACTTTCAAGTTCTTTCAAATATGCATGATGGCTAGAACTGACACCTGTTTCAAATGAGAGGCAAGGATTTTTGGATGATAGCTTTTATTGGGCCAACTGCATGCCTGCGATATAATTAGGCAAGCTCTTAAATGCAAGGCATTCAAAATCCTTGCATTTGAAATATTGTCTAACTATCCCAACTGTCTGGTAGTCAAAGAAAAGGAATCAACAAAAAATATCCTTGTCTGGTGTATAGGCTGCTTTCAAAAGTTAAAAAAACACAACAAAACAAAAACAACCCCCACCCACCCTGTGTGCTTTACTGAAAATAGCAGCACATTACTTTGACCAGGCTCTGCAGCTTCTGTATAGACTGGGTGCTTTAGCAGGGCTTTTTGGTGCCTTTATCTAAAGCTGAGTCAATCAGCTATTAGATAAAAGTACCAAAAAAGCCCCAGTAAAGCACCATATCTATACAGAAGTTGGGTAAGCTGAGTCCAATTAATGTGCTGCTTCATCTGGACATGTGCTGGGCTTGGTGCAGGAGTGAACAGTGTTCAAAGTAAAGCACAGGGTTGTTATTATTATTGTTTTTAATGTCTACAAGCAGCCAATTCCTGGACCATTCTCACAACATCATCACCCTAATACTACCATTGTTTTAAATGAAGGATGAGACTGGTGGGGTGAAGTGCACACTCCAGAGGGTAGGGAATGATTGAAGGAAGACCTGGACAGGTTAGAAAAGTGGGAATTACACAGTAGGATGCAATACAACAAGGACAAGTGCAGAATGCTGCACCTAGGGTGCAAAAATATCCAGCACACCTACTAGCTGAGAAGTGACCCTTTCAGCAGCTCGAAAGTGGAATGGGATCTTGGCGTCATAATGGACTCCAAGATGAACATGCGTCATCAACGAGATGAAATAATCAGCAAAGCTAATGGCACTTTATCATGCATCAGTAGATGCATGACAAACAGATCCAAGCAGGTGATACTTGCCATCTATGCGGCGCTGGTCAGACTGCAGTTGGAGTACTGAATCCAGTTTTGGGCGCCGTACTTCAAGAAGAATGTTGATAGACTTGAGAGGGTCCAGAGGATGGCCACTAATATGGTTAGGAACTTACAGGAGAAGCCCTATGAGGAGACACTGAGGGACCTGAACCTCTTCAGCCTCTGCAAGAGAAGGCTGAGAGGTAATCTTGTGGCCATCTACAAATTCATTAGGGGGAAGCAGCAAGGGATCAGAGATGCTCTGTTCACCAGGGTGCCTCTTGGGTTAACAAGGAAAAATGGTAACAAACTGACAGAGAGCAGATTTAGGCTAGATATCTGGAAAAACTTATTCACGGTAAGGGTGGCCAAAATTAGGAAAGGGCTTCCTAGGGAGGTGGTGCTCTCCCCTACCCTGGCCTGCTGCTTTGAGCTTTTACAAGCAGTTTTGGGTGCTGACACCCTTAGCATATATTCTGTAGATTCTTGGCTGCTGCTGCCTGAAGTTAAAGAGAAATCGTTGTCTCCCACCAATGAAAAAGCTGGCTGCTCCCTCTTGTACCCATCTCAACCACTTGGCTCTGCTCTTGCATGTTTTTTTCTGAGTGTTTATGTAGAACAGAAAGGTGGATGAGAAGAACTGAGAATCTATGCAGCTGTCAGCAGCTGTCTGGATGTTGTATCACCAAAGGGTAGGATCATCAGTTCTATTCCTTTAATACTGCAGTAGCTGAAGGAGGAAGACCAGCTCTCACTCTCCTCTGTTAGCATCACTTCTCACTCCCAGGGCAAGGGGTAGAGGTGAAGGTGGAGACAAGCATGGGGAATATTTTGACAGGAGACTGCAAATAGATGTGTATTTTTCCTTGGTTTTGCTAATGGGATGGTTTTCAGAGCTTGCTGGGATCTTAAGAGAGTCAAACAACTGAACAGTACAAATGGCTTTCTAAAACAGCCATCTTTCTATAGCCATGAGACTTTTCTTTTCTGTGTCATTATAATTCTCTAGGGTTTGAACTACAAAGTTGTTGGGCCCTGGAGGGAGTGGTTGAAAGGGGGTGTGTGGTGGGGGGGAGGGAGTGCACAGCTGCTGTATTAGCTTTCAGTTCTTTGCATTAAATTTGATTAGAACTGCATCTCTGGAAATACAATGTGTGTGTTATATCTATTGCATTTAGTACATGCATGAATATATGCATGGGTCTGTGGCACCACATACTGCATGGTTGCAGTCATCTGGACATAGCCCAAGAGCTCAAAAGAGGATCCAATAATGTGGCAAGAGAGGGTTGAACCCAAGGGGTGCATCCACACTTGCAAGCATGTGTGCTTGCAAGCTGCTCAAATAGAAGCGGTGCAAAGTTGAGCTGGGGCTTTTTGCCTCAGCACACGCATGTGCCTGGACATGCACTTTGTTGTGGAGAAAATTGTGCCACTTGGGGCAAAATAACCCTGCCTGGCTCCTCCCAGATCTGCAGCCAGGGGAAGCTAGAACCCAGGGCCAGCACCTGTGCTGTCCCCAGCAGTATAAAAAAGGTGCCCTGGCAAGTAGCTTAGGGCTACTCATTCTCAGGCGCTCCTGGGGACCAGCCAATTGGTACCTGGGGACACTACCCCTTGTGCCAGCTGGACTGCTGAAGCAGCCCTGAGAGTTCCCTGCACCCTTTACCCACTGCAGAAGTCTTGCAGTGGGGGCTACTGCCTTGTTGTGACCTGCTGCACACTTGCCAGACTGGGATGAGGCATCTGCCCCTCTGGGCCAGCTGCCAGTGGGGTGTGGCTGCAGGGTTGGCCTCTGTGTGTCACTACTGCCATGTGTGCCCCCCTGCCCAGCCACATGGGCAGCTATCGCCCAGAAGATGTTCTGGATAGTGACCTGATTTGAACTGTCAAAGCATTTCCTCCTAGCCCCATTTGGCCAGGAGGTCAGCCACCTCCAGCTGGGTCTAAGGTGCCAGCTCTGATCAGGCTCCTGTGCCTGGGGCCTGCCACTTGCCTCCCTAGCAGGAATTCTGGTGTTCCCTATTATAAAACTGAAAAATCCCTGATAAAAAATCCCTAAGTCTCACTGCAAAATACTCCAAAATCTATGTTCCTCCATAATTAAAACAACAGACCACTATATAGAAAGTGTTACCTCTCAGCTCCATGTTCTTGGGGAATCCTGGCACAGTACACAGCCTGTCTGACTCACAAAGAACTATCCCCCTCCCACCTCTGCCTGAACAAGAACTGATTAGAGGAAGGACTTACAAAAGACAAGGAAGATGCAGTGGGGGACACACCTAAAGTCCTCCAGACAAAGGTGACAAGAGTGAAGCAACTCCCTTGGTCTCATTTGCATCTGAGATGGAACCAGATGGCAACTCATTTAAATGGGAGATGGAATAGGCATGTACCTTCATTAGCATTCAGGATGGAGAACAGAGATTCCAATGCAAGGACTGCACTGAATTCTGGGATCATAAAAGCAGGGGAACATTGCATGATGAGGAATCCTTGCTCCAAATGCTAATCAACCCACATCTACACACATCCAGCTCAGCATTTATCAGTCCAATTCTAGTAATGACTCTATTGGTATCCAAAACACTAAATCTGCCTGTCTGTATTGTGAGCTCCCTCAGAGCAATGCCATCCATGGCCAGGAGTGATCAGTTCCTATTATCCAGCATATGAGCCATTGTTTACCCCTAAACAAACCTACTGGTCTCCCTTGAGCCATTGTTAGTTCTGTACAAAAACCCCTACCCAAGCTCAAGTTTCTGTTCTGTGCTTGGATCCACAGCCGCAACAATTCCACTCCTTTTTTGCCTGGAACTCTCCCTTGATCATGCTGAGGGCTCTGCCTGTCTGCTGGCTCCAACAATACCTGGGAACCTTGACTGGTTCAAGCTTCACTGAGTGGTGAGACCCCATCTCTCTCTCTCTCTTTCTCTGGCTCCAGGAACCTGACTTTTATTCTCTCACTCCAGGCACAACTTTCTAAACCTGACTTTTGCTAATCAAACTTAAGCTAGACTTCCCCAAAACCCTAACTGAAACTATGTAATATTGTAACTGTTTATTTGTCTCTCTCTTGTATAGCTATTATTACTGGTATCATCATAAGTTCATATACCTGGCAATAAATAACTTTTATGGTCAAGCTGGTTGCTATACTTTCTCTATGAACCTCATCTACTCTTTCTTCCCCTCAACCTCCCCATTTGCTCTGCAGCAATGCTTCTTTTACCTAAGCCAAAGATCTCTGTTATGCCCAAAACCACAGTGGCATCTGCTCATGAAGGGGGTTACTACTAGGACCATTGTGACAAGAGATTGTGATGTGGTGCATTTTGAGGTGCATGAGGGTATCAGCTGAAAGTGCTGATTGGACCCAGTCTGCTCAGGTGTACTCTGTTAGAAAGTGCGTATGTGTATCTAACTGCATTTATTATTGTCCTAATGAACTGAGTTCAAGGCACATAGGGGTGTCAGCTTATCAATGCTGAATAGCCCGGCCTGACTCAGATGTGCTCTGTTACCCTGTGTGCTTGTGTTTGCCTGCATTTTATTGTTGCCCTGATGAACTGAGTTCAAGTCATATGCAGGTGTTAGCCTGTCAATGCTAAATAACTTGGACTGGCTCAGATACTGGCTCAGGTGTAACCTGTTGATCTGTGTGTCTATGTGCGTACATGTGTTGACTGATTTGGTGGTTGGAGAAACCCAGCCCCATTGAAACTGAATCCTGCAAGATAGCTCTATTGGGGGTGAGGACTTGCAGAAGGCAGAGATACAGCTCCATATAGAAATACAAGTAACACAAGCAGCACATTAACAGAGTTACAGAGACCCCCAGAAACATACCCCTAATAAATGAGCACAGCCCAAAGTGATGGGCAAATCTGGTAACAAGAGAGAGTGTGAGAGACAGAGCCAGAGAGATAGAAGTCAGTTGGGCAATGTTTTATTGATATAGCTACAGCATTAAAGCAATTTGGAAGCCTACCAGTGTCTCTATTTTCATAATAAAATGAATTCTAAATATATCTATGTTTTACTGTTTGCCTTTGGTTTTCTTACCATAGAGCAGTTAGAGCTCCTCAAGACCCTTTCACTAACCAGGATGTGGGGACAGCTGACCCTGCAGCCATAGCTCCTGCCAGCAGGTATCATCCTGTCTGGCAGCTGGGCATGCAAGGTGTGTGCTGGGGGGATGTGGGGTTTTCAGGAGGAGGAAGGGAAAGGGGATGAGGGGATGTGGTGGGCCTGGAGTATGTGGGTACATGTAGGTGGATTGTGGGGGGATGAGGAGCTGCTCAGGAGGGGTGGGTCCCCTGCCCCC
The DNA here is from genome assembly GCF_000455745.1 of Alligator sinensis. Taxonomy (NCBI): domain Eukaryota; kingdom Metazoa; phylum Chordata; order Crocodylia; family Alligatoridae; genus Alligator; species Alligator sinensis. The sequence goes on from NW_005843467.1 coordinate 91,813, forward strand.
TGCAGGGCACAACCCCCCTGCACAGCTCACAGACTGACCCCCCCCACAAGGGCCACAGCCTTCCAACAGGGGCCACATGGCCCCTGCAGGGGCTATAACTCCCCAGGGCCCATGTACTCCCTGCCTGACCCCACACCTACTTGCTGCCCCACCCAGTCCCATCCCCTGCTGCCTCCTGCAGCCTCCCTGATGGACCCCATCCAGACCCAGCATTCCAGCATTTAAAAAAAAAAAAAAAAAAAAAAAGAGCTCTGCATTCACTGGCTGTAGCACCAGCTGCCAGGGCCTCTGGGGCCTTGTGGCAGAGCCCCCAGCACAGCTCAAATGGCCCCAAGCTTTCAGACAGTATGGGGCACCATGTGGCACCCTGCCAAGCCATACAGTATCTGCACGATCTGACAGTGGCAGCATGGGTGACAGGCAGCCAGGGCTATTCCTCACTGACCTGCACAGCACAGGGGAGCTCTGTCACATCCCTTTTGCCTCCGTGCTACCTGGGGGCTGGCAACACTCTTGCCCCTTGAGCAGCAAGCCGGGAAAAGCCTGGGGCTGCAGGCAGGCTGGGGGTTTACACCCCTCCCTAATCAGAGTCTCCTGCTGGGGCCTGGCCACATACCCCTCAGCTTAGCTCTGCAAGGGAAGGGAGGGCTACTCTAGTGCCCCTGGCTTCTAGCCTGAGGCACTGCAGGCATGCACCTGCATTTCTGGAATGAAAAGGGAGTGTCTATCCACCTCCAAATTAGCTCCAGCTTTACAGGTTAGACTGACCTGCAAAGATTGAATCAATTCAGGCTCAGCCTTTTTGAATGTCTGTCCCTAGCCCCATTGTGAAAAGTCAGCTGGTTCCATTTTACACTCACTTTATGCCAATTTAAGGGCTACCCAAGCTGCAAAGCAGGGTGGCCCATCACATTTAACATGGCATCACTTCCATTTCATAGGAACATGCTTCAAGCCATGAGGTTTGAATATAATAATTTCCACAGGTTAGAACAGGTTTTCTAATCTCTTATATCAGTTTATGCCAAAAGGATTGAATCTAGTCTGCAAGGTCCAGTCTGGTCTTGACTAAGGCCATGCTGGCCCATAATCATTTGTTTCAGTCCCCATTTTCCTAATGGCACCCCAGTTGCCTACAGCCTCACCAGCTTGCATGGAGGACTGATCTTCCTTGCTGCAGTCTCTGCTCACATTTGCTGGAGTAGCCTAAGGTGAATGGTGGCCCTTGGTACTAGCCAGGTCACAATCTGCAGCCTGCATTTTAAAAGGTTGGTGACTGTTGGTTTAGGACATTTTATTTCAAGGATTTTCATTTGCCTACTCACCATAAGGCCCAGCTCCAACATCTGAATCTCCTTTTGAACTTCAGGGTGCCAAGGCTGAGGTAGTACAGCTGATATCAGTTCTTCTCTCCTGCATTTCCATTATTTGCATTTATCTGGCCAAAGACTTAATATCTGTTTAAAGGAAAAGCATCCACTCTGAGCAAAGAGGAAAAGAGGAACTCATGTATTCTTTGGTATGCAGTGCAAATTCCAGAATTATCTAGTCTGACATTCACATCCATCCTAGTTAATCTGAGATGCTGGAAAGAGCTGTCATAAGGGAGTCATGTTAAATTCCATTTTTTTTGCTATGGAGATTAAACACTTTTACAATTGTTCCATCTATTCCATTGTGTCAAAGGGCAGAGGACAGAGCTAGTGCTTTGTTTCATATTCTCCAGTGAAATTTATTTCCTAGCACATTGAATACATGTAAGAAACATCTGCTTTCAAGCCTGTAGTGTTCTACCCAATAGATACCAACAGATCGTTCTCAAAAGATATGTAAATTGAAGGCTTCAAGTGAATATCTCTCTGAATTACATTAAAAGACAGGCCTGATGAACATTTTAATACTCTTTATAAAATTCAGCATTAATTTAAGTAACAACTCGAGGAGATTTTCCAGGTCTTGCACTCCAGAGAACAGATACCAAAACCTCAGAGGGTCTGGATGAAGATTCTGATGTTCCAAACACAATGAACTAGGTAGATATCAAATATTCAGTTATGTCACTAAGCACATTAGAGCCCACAATTGATCACAATAGGCAAGATTTGTTCAAAGGATATTACAGAAAGAATGTAAGATCCATCTGCCTTTTCTAGCCATGGCACCACATACTGCTTGCTGCATGAATGAAACTTCTGCTTCATGTGTGAGAAGCTCTACGTTATTTCCCACCAGAGACCATTTGCAAGCATACACCAGACAATACTTAAGGATGCTTGTTTAAAGTTAACAACATTGGGAACTGATTAAATGTGCAATTATGGACTAAACTGCAATTTATAAGGAGCAAAAACAAAAATAAGCCAGATTGCAAAATCACCATCCTGTCATTGAATATGGTAGGGCAGTGATTCAGGCAAGCACTTGGAGAACCCCAGATGCTTCAAGCAGTAGTTTGATCTCAAAGAGAAAGCACACAGACCTCAAACATACCCACTAAAATGTAACCAAATTTTAATAGTTTAAGATATTTCTTTTCAGGATTGGATCTTCTCATGTATTTTGGAAATGTATCTCTCTCAAATCTACAAATGGCAAATTGTGTTACCCTTGTTTATACTTTCTATTTTGCAGACAAGGTATTAGTTTAATTCAAAAGAGGTTCTCAGCTGGTGCCACTAACTTGCCATGGAGTTAATGACTGTACATTGGCTACGGATCTCACTCAATAATCAATGTACATGATTAGAGTTATTAGAGGCTGGCTAACCATGAAAAGCCTATTAAAGTACCTTCACCTACAGATCCACTGGACACTATAATATATTGTTTTTCATATGGTATCTGTTAATTAACAGCTATCCATTTTAAATGGTATGTACACATGCTTTTATCCAAACAGAACATGGTCCCATTTTACAGACCTGGCTTATGCTTGAAGAGTATTAAGTCAGAAAGCTCTAGCATTATGATGCCAAGATGCTCCATTGCAATAACATTGTGAGAAATGTTAGTTGTTGTCTAATGTTCTAAGAGTACTCTAATTGCAATGAACAACCATACAGGGGTCACCCTATAGGGAAGTGTGGTTAAATGTGGTGGTGGGGAGATTCTTTTTTCTTCATCTTCTTTGTGCATCCAGTGAAAACTCTACTTTTCTTTCTCTTTTTTTTCTCCTCTTGTTTACACAATAGGTGACATGAAAAGTCAGTTCCATGACATATAAGCATCTTTGCAGCCCTCTGATTGTTACAATAAGTAAGTATTTGGTAAAGCATTAAGATGTTTCCAGACACTGCAAAAAGAAGAACCTAAAATAAATCCCTTAAGAATACTAGGTAAAAGTTTTTTATTTGGATGAAAATTTCACAAGTGTAGTTCTTATTTACCAAGTGGCTATTTGGACTGGATTATGTTCACATTTTCCCTTAAGTAAATGAGTGAAGTCATTAAGCTTGTGTCATTGGAACCTGCAGTGGACAAAGTGCTGGAGAATGTGTATTAGGGACATAATCCAAGGATATCCTTTCATTGACTTCCATGTACTTTGGATAACCTTGTAGGATAGAAGTCAGGACATAGGTAAGTTAAGACTGGGTGGGTTCTCATGAGGCCATCTAATCTAGCACTGCTCAAGGCAGGACCATCCCCAACTAGAAGATCCCAGACAAGTAAATGTCTATCCTGCTCCTGAACACTTCCAAGGTTTCACAGAGGTTTCATAACTTCTCTAGTTAACCTGTTCCAATGCTTGACCACCCTCAAAGTCAGATAATGCCTCCTAAACCTCCAACTTAAATTTCTAGTTCTTTACTTAGAATCCATTGTTCTTTGTCTTTCCATCTGCACCCACAAAGAAAAAGGCCATCACCCTTCAGGTGTTTAAACTTATCATACCACCTGCCCTTAGTCTTTTCTTCTCTATAATATGATTATGTACTTCTTTTTTCATCCTTTCCTCATAAGTCATGTTTCCCAGGCCTCTAATCACTTTTATGGCTCTCCATTGGACTCTTTGCAATTATCTTTGATAATTATCTCTCTACATTATCTTTGATGTGCATGGCTGAAAACTAGACAGGATATTCCAGGTGAGGTCTCACTAATGTTGAATAGAGTGGGAGAATCACTTCCTTTGATTTGCAAGTGAAACTCCTGTTAATACAGCCCAGGTTTCAGCTGGCTTTTTATTATTTTTGCTCTTGTTGTTATTATTGTTATTTTTGTTATTTTTCTTATTGCTTTTTTGTTATTATTATTATTACTATTAATATCGTTGTTCCTGTTGTTGTCATTGTCGCTGTTGTTGCTGCTGTTGTTGCTGCTGCTGCTGTTTCTGTTGCTCCTGTTGCACAACAAGAGCACACAGTTGGCTCATATTCAGTTATGGTGCACTATAGCCCCAGGTCCTTTTCTGGAGTATTTCAGCCCATCCAATCATTCCTTCGTCTGTATTTGTACCTACAATTATTTCATCCCAAGTGCAGGACTTTGCACTTGCCTTTAATGAATTTCATCTGACTGATTTTGGATGATTTCTCAAAATCATTCTGAATCCTATCCCTGCCATCCAGAGTGTCTGCAACTCCACCCAACTTGGCATCACCTACAATTTTGCAAATCATGCTGTCAATCCCATTGCCCAGATCATTAAATGATAATATTGAATAAAATCAGACCCAGGAAAAAACTTGAGGAACCCCACTTTACTCCTCCCAACTAGACATTGAGCGATTGATGATTACTTGTTAAGCACGACTTGTGTGTCAGGCTTGACTTGCTCTTGATGAACACATGCTGTTCTTGGTTACTACCTCCTCTGGGTACTTCATAATAGATTCCATTAAGACCTGCTCCATGATTTTTCCAGGTACCGAAATTAGGCTGCTTCGTCTATAGTTCCCCAGATCCTTCTTCTTTTCTTTCTTAAAGATAAGCTCCACATTAGACCTTTTTCATTTTTCTGGGACCTTACCTCCAGGAGTTCTCAAACAGGACAGCCAATGGCTCCAAAATTACCTCAGCCAATTCTGTGAGACGGTGTCTCTTAGGTGCACCTCACCCAGCCATGCCACTTTGAAAGTATCTAGCTTCTGAGTAATTTCTAATCTGTTCTTCCACTACTCTAGGCATTATGTCTCCTTTTCTATCCTTGCTTTCAACTTCATTTATCATTTTATAGCTGTCTTCGTTCATGAAAGCTAAAATACATAGGCAGTGGAAGTCCAGGTCTAATGGGGCTTAACCCCCCAATTGCAATTCCATTACTACCATACCCTGGTACCATAGCACCATGCCCAGAATCCCTGCTGTGCCCCAACTCTACAATGACCCTGAAAGATGGAGGGGTGGCTCTGCACTACTCCCTGCTTCTCCAGCCCACCCAAATAATATTTTCTCTTGCTACCACTGCTGAAGTAAAGAGGACTTTGGCCCTCTCTTTATCATTTGTAACTAGATTGCTTTCTGCATTCAGTACTAGACCTAAACTTTCTTTGCTCTTTCCCTTCTGACATACTTCTAGAATCTCCTTTTACTGCCCTTGGAGATCCAACTGGCAAAGGACACAAATCATATTGTGGCCTTCCTGATTTTCTCCCTAAGCAATACTCTTATACTTTTCCCTAGCACTATGACCAAGATTTTTAATTTCAACTCATTGAAGAGATCATTTTCTAGCCAAGCCAGTCTTCTGTTGCACTTCCCATTCTTTTGTCACATCAGAACACCTTGTTTCTGAGCCTTTAAAAGGTCCTTAAACTACAGATAGATCTCCAGAATTATTTCTTTCTCTCAGACTTTCCTCCAAGGGGATCCTTCACACTATTTTTGTTAAATTCAGGTAACTGAGCTGTCTGGACTTCATAAAAAAAAAATAAATAAAAAAAATCACTGTCCTTATTTTGCTGTTCCCCTGTTCCTGGTCACTGTCACCCAAGTAATCTTTCACCTTCATATTCTCAACCAATTCTTCCCTATTTGTGAGCAACAAGTTGAGAATTTATTTTCAACACATTCTAAAAACTTGTTTTACTGGTTGTGCACTGCTCAGTTTCCTTCCTAGCATATGGCACAATAATTAAAGACTTCCCATTAGTTGTTTAAAGAAGGCTATGTTCAATTTTTCCTCCTGATTTGGTGGCCTATAGCCACCAAATGTGGGAATCGTTCATGGTGACTCAAGTTCCATTCCCACCTCTAAGTCCCAATTTAATTGCAGGAAATAGATTAAACTGTTGCCTCTAAGAATGGAGGAGTCTTTCATAAGCTACTGCAGGAGACAGCCCTGCAGGGTAGAGAACAAATAACCTGCTAGTCTTTTCTGCCTGAAAATGGTGGTCCCAGTTTGTTTCAAATATCAGTTTCCTGTGGGTGTTTGCCAGAATGTGATTGCTTAGAGCTGAAAGTAATTGGAAGGCTACTGTTCAGAAGTGTTTTACATGGGTAATGATCTCTAAGATTTTTCTAAGTACATATTTGAATTCCCCAAGTTTCATCTGGAGTTATTAGGTTAAGAAAAAAAGGCAACTTACATCTAAATTTTCCTTTTATATTTGCCTTTTTTTCCCCATTTTAAGTGACAAAAAAAAAATGATAATATTGATTTTGGGAGACCAGAATTTGCTCCTACAGTTCATTGAAAGTTTAAAAATTATACAAAACAAAACCAACAAACCTATCTCATTGACTTTGGCCTCAGTCTAAGTTTGCAGGGAAACTTTGGACAACTCTTATTATTAAAGCTGTTATATAACTATCAACATATTAGCAGCTAATCTCCCCTGAAATTATTCCAGAGCTGAATTTACATTCTTGAACCTTTCAGGAAGGATTGGTTAGGGTGATAGGAACAATTACAAAACTGACTCTGCACTATTATTAGACTAGCTGGTTGAGTGATCAAAGGAAAAAATAAGCTGTTCTGTGCAAACGAGTGAAGTAATTTTCCCCTCTCAGAGCAGAAAGCGAGAACAAGGAAATGGAACACTCTGAATCAAAACAGGTTTCCTGATCTGCTTCAGGAAAGCCAAGGCCATACACTACTTGTTTCTCAGGGCAGATTTTAAAGTTATAGTCCAGCCCTCTATAGCTGGACAAGTGGAGCAAAGAACCATTCTGTACAGCACTTAGCAAGAAGTATTCACCATTATTCATTTCTATATGGCTTGAATCACAGAAGCTTCATAAAGAGAAAAAAGTCTAAGCTTCTATATGGAATAACATTTTAACAGGACATAATGATACTAACCAACTTATGTTGAATATACTTGTATGTTGAATGACAATATGTAAAAAGGAAAGACGCAAGTTAAAAAATACTGTTTCTCTTACAACCTTGATCTTGAGTTAGATTGTTTTACTTTAACAGTCGTTTTATGTGACTGTACTATTGAGGTTCTCATAAAAACCTCTATCATTTTGTAAAATGACTCAAGCAATGCCAACTGCCTTCACATTGCTATACAATATGTAGAATACTAGACAAAGTAGACAAAAATCTACCTGTATAGACAAGCTTGTACTGTTCTACTTAATCTGTATTGGATACTTGCTAACCCAATAGACTGGTGTAGTTTTTATTGGCACCATCTGTGTGAAAAAATGTAGGAACCTTTTAAATGATTATCCAAACAGTGGACTATTGGATATTTTTGAGTTCTGCTGTCTTATGTATGTATGCTCATCAACACTATATATACTATATCTGTGATATAGAAAGAATTGTGATGTACATTTTACACATGGGGAAATGAGGCAAAGAAAAAAAAAACTGAGTATGAGATTCTAATTCCTCTTCCTGTGGTGATTACAAAGGAAGTTTAGTCTTTGAGCAAGCATTACACAACTGCTCAATTCAGGTGACTATAGTCTGTGTTAAAAGGTGGGATTTAAGTCTGGTTCCTTCCAACTTTCCTTTCAGTGGGCAAGTCTACATGAGATGCTATGTTGCAATGAGCTAGGGAAACATAGTTCTTGGCTACAGCGATGTAGTATTAGCGGGCACAAATCACGATGCCAACACTACTACACAGTATGGTCAGAAATGACCTGTGCATGGCTGGGACTATGCAGTAATGGTGGTTACTATGCATTTAGTACTTGCTAAATTAAGTACTAAATGACTGTGCAGTAACAACTGCACAGTCAGGGGCATGTATAGACATGTCCCGTGAGAATCACACCACCAGCTTTAGAAACTTTTTGGACTGAACAGAAATTATCACAAGCAATCTGAAATTAAAAAAAAAAATGGATCAAATTTCATGAGCAATGTTTGTAGTGCAATAATCTGATCAATGTTAACATGACATTTCTCAGAAATCCATAATCATTGTCCAAATCCTTTCTGCAGTGGAGCACCCAAAACTGAGGAGAGTACTCCAGATATAGCCTCACCAATGATGAATAGTGGGGGATCACTTCCCTTGACCTAATGGCAAGACATTTACCAATGCAGTCTAGTATGCCCTTTGCCTTCTTGGTAACAAGGGCACACTGCTGGCTCATATTCAGCTTATTGTCCATTGTAAACCCAAGGTCCTTTTCTGCAGAGCTGCTGACCAGTCAGTAAGCCTCAATCCTGTACTGGTGCATGGAAATGTTCTGTCTTAAGCGCAGGACTTTGCACTTGTCCTTGTTGAACCGCATGAGATTCTTTCTGGCCCAATTCTCTAATTTGTCTAGGTTACTCTGAATCCTTGCCCTACCCTGCAGCATATCTATTACTCTGCCAGCTTGGTGTCATCTACAAACTTGCTGAGGGTGCACTCTGCCATTTTCCAGGTCATTGATGAAGACATTGAGGGAAACCGGCCCCAGGACCAACCCCTAGGGGATGGCACTTAATACCAGCTGCCAACTAGACATTGATCCATTGATTACTACTCTCTGAGCCCAATGCTCCAGCCAGTTTTCTATCCACCTTACTCATTAATTCAGCCCATACTTCCTTAGCTTGCCTGCAAGAATGTTGTGGGAAACCGTATCAAAAGCCTTGCTAAAAATCAAGATAGAACACATCCACTGGTCTCCCCACATCCACAGAGCCAGTTTCCTCATTATAGAAGGCAATCAGGTTGGTTAGGCATAACTTGCCCTTGGTGAATTCATGCCAACTGTTCCTAATCACATCTTTTTTTCCTTCAAGTGCCAAGAGATGGATTTCTGGAGGATCTGCTCCATAATTTTTCCAGTGACAGAGGTAAGGCTGACTGGTCTGTAGTTCCCTGGATCCTCTTCTTTCCCTTTCTTAAATATGGGTACTATGTTTGCCTATAATGGCCAACAGCTCTGCAATCACATCAGCCAAATCCCTCAGCAACCTCGGGTGGATCCCAACCAGCCCCATGGACTTTTACACATCCAGCTTTTCTAAGTATTCCCTAACCTGTTCTTTCACCACTGAGGGCTGCTCACCTCCTCCCCAAACTGTGCTCTCCAGTGCTGTAGTCTGGGAGATGACCTTGCCAGTGAAGACTGAGGTGAAAAAGGCACTGAGTACTCCAGCTTTTTCTGCATCCCCTGTTACAAGGTTGCTTCCCCCATTCATTAAGGGACCCACACCTTCCCTGATCTTCCTCCTGCTACTGACATACTTGCAGAAACCCTTCTTGTTACCCTTTACATCACTTGCTAGCTGTAACTCCAATTGTGCTTTGGCCTTCCTGAGTTCATCCCTGCATGCCCTAGCCTCCAACAAATGTCCTTATATTCTTTCCTAATTCTTTGTCCAAGTTTCCACTTCTTATAAGCTTCTTTTTTGTGATTTAGTTTACTGAAGAGTTCCCTGCTAAGCCAAACTGGTCTTCTGCCAAACCTGCTAGACTTCTTGCACATTGGGATGGTTTGTTCCTGCACTCTCAGTAAGACTTCATTACATTAAATAGTGTTGGTCAGTTCTGTATTTATTTTAAAAGGTGTTACCGATTTAAGCAATGACTATAGTTTTATTTAATTTTAGACATAGTAACAAAGGGCAGGTAATTGAATTGTCCAAGTGTGAAGTTAAATATAACACAAGTTCAATATAGTATTTTATTCAGGTTTTTTCATGTGAAATTAGTCTTTTCAGCAACATACAGGGGATCAACCAAGCAATTTATACATAATTTTGGTGTCACTTATTTTGTACGGGAAGCCCAGGATACTGACAAGGACAAACTAAAGATTCAGGCCCTGTAAGCTTGTCCAAAGTCCCAGCTCCTGGAGTCACATGATTGGAATCAAAATCAAAGCTGCCATCTAGTTGTAAAGAATGGTTGAAAACATGACCTGAGCATAACTATTACAGCCATATCTGACAAGAATGGCATAAAGTCTAAGGAAAAAAAATGTGCCAGAAATGTATAAATAGGACCATTCATTTCAATGGAGATTTAGTTTCCAAGACATTTCTCAATAAAGTATGTCTACCAATAACACATTAGTACATTAAAGGAATTTTGCATGCTAGAAAAAGAATGAAGCAGTCCCAGTTCCATACATCCAAGCAGTAACACTTTTCCTGCTATAGTAAATATTGTTGGCTTTCCTTTAATTTTTGCCTCACCAGGAAGATGAGGGCCCAATCCCCTAACTGCTTTAGTGAAGGAGTGGCCTGCTTCTTATGACCCTGCCTCTTTTCCTCTAGTTCCCTTCCAACAGTGGAGCACACCAGAACTCTATGTTGTAGTTTGCTTCAGACCCTGATTGCCTTTAGCTAGTTTTTAGGGCTGTGGGAGTCTTCAGATCACGCTTCAGATCCGGGGCCACTTTGGAAGCTTCAGTGTCCGAAGCAGCATGCCTTGATCAAAGCATGGGCTCAGTTAAGCTGTCCGAAGTGGTTTGAAATGAGAGGGGGAGTTGGGGGGGGGGGGGGGGGGGAGCAGAGAGGAATAGTGACATGGGTAGGTGGCCAGTGAGAAGGATTTCTCCCTGGCTGCCTTTCCAATGACAGTGTCTGTGGGGTGGAACTAAAAACAGCATAAAAGCCTCTATTTGGAGGCATACTGTGCCTTTTCCAGCTTGTTTCCTGTCAGGAACTGTGTGATAGAGGAATACTCAGACTGAGGCATTGCAGCTTGCTGGCTTTACTCAGTAGTCGAACTTGCCTGCTCCTTTTTTTTGCTTCAAAGGATTGGGTAGGATTTAGCTTATCTTAGAATCATAGAATCATAGAAGTAGGGTCGGAAGGGACCTTGTAGATCTTCAAGTCCGACCCCCTGCCTGGGCAGGAGGAAAACTGGGCTCAAGTGACCCCAGCCAGGTAGGCATCAAGCCGCTTCTTAAAGACCCCCCGGGTAGGAGCCAGCACCACTTCCCTTGGAAGTTGGTTCCAGATCGTAGCCACCCTAACTGTGAAGTAGTTCCTATGGATGTCTAATCTAAACCTACTCTCCAACAACTTGTGGCCTTTATTACTTGTTTCCCCTAGCGCCCCCCGGGATAACAAGGTCTCCCCCAAACCTTTCTGGTCCCCCCTAGTAAGTTTATAGATGGTCACAAGGTCCCCCCTCAGCCTTCTCTTGTGAAGGCTGAAAAGGTTCAGGTCCCGTAGTCTCTCATTGTAGGGTCTGCCCTGCTGTCCCCGGATCATGTGGGTGGCCCTCCCCTGGACCTCTAAATGTTGTCCACATCCCTCTTGAAGTGGGGTGCCCAGAACTGGACACAGTACTCCAGCTGCGGCCTGACCAGTATCGTGTAGAGGGGGAGGATCACCTCCCTGGCCCTATGTGCCCGCCTCCTATCTAAGAGGTGCTCCCTAGCGGCCCTGGCCCGACTCAAAGATCATCTGGGGCCAAGGTCTGGGGTGGGACCCCTGAGGCTACCCTGGTGGATGTTCAGGGTTCCCCTTTTCTCGTCTGCCATGACTTTGATGTTAGCTTCAGTGGAGGGGTTTTCCCTAAGGGTAACCTTCAGGGCAGCCACGCCATGGGGCGGGCACTCACGGGGCTCCGACCTCCCCTACACCCCGGCCATTTGCCACCTTTCCGTTGTGGGTCTTTGAGCCCTCAAGCGCCTCAGGGTTTCTTCGTTCCCTATCCCGATTTCTTCTGGCCCGCCAGCCACTCCACCCGTGACTCTGGGTTTTTGTCTAAGCTACCCAGGCCCGAGGCCCTCTGCCTTAGCCTCAACTATCCACGTGCTCAGGTCTGTATCCTACCTGCACCGCGAGTGGTGTGTAATCCCCCTCACCATGATTGCTAGCAACAAGTTGGTCCCTGTTAGTCCAGAGTTCCCCTTTAATCTAGCAGCTTGCCTCCTCCTAGGGGTCTCATCCAATAGTAGTCCTTCAATAGCCTTCCGTGTCAGGAGGCCAGCTGGCTAGCCAC
>NW_005843467.1:106665-108625 GCF_000455745.1 Alligator sinensis
TTGTCTTTGATAGATTCTGGTGTGCAGTTTGTGGGGGTACTGGAGATAGTTGGCAGGTTTTGTGTTTTGAGCTGTAGGAAGTTGGCTTCAGTTCTGGTGATGAGGTTAGGTGCTTGTTTGAATTTACAAACCACTTTTCAGAGCTGGGCCTATAAACTGCACTTAATCAGCTTTCTAGGTAGTAGGTACAGAAACTCATGGACTCAATATACACAATGGAATTCTGGCACATTTTGACCTGCTGGACATCTGACACCCCAAACATTTCTGCACTTTTACCTGTGCTGCTACATCCCCCTTCCCCTCCTAGGCCCCACCCCAGCCTGTCCCTGCCCCCCTGATGCCTCCATTTCCATTTTCACTGACTGGCTTTCTTGCCTGAATTGTGGGCCAGGCCAGCCTCTGGCTTTTTTACTATTCCTTCCAGCCAGGACCAACTACAGGTACTTACTCAGCCTGACAAAGGGGTTTTCAATCCTAAAGCTTCCAAAGATACATTTTTTAAGTACTCCTTTTTATTTTCATACCACACATATAGACATAAAAACACAAGATAAGCCATCACACACCATGAGTAACATCATATGTCCAACACAACACAACACAACAAAACATCTTTACTTTTTGCTGTCAATTCCTTTATAAAAAGAAAGGCTCTGTGACAGTTCCATTTGGGTACCTTTGATGCTGCTGCTGATGCTTCTGGTGTTGAGCATGCTAAGTTATTTTACCTGTTGTCACCTAAAGTGGAGAACTGGGCATGAGGATATAGAGGAGAATGAGGTCTCACTGGGGCACAATGCCATGTTGTGCAGATACCCCAATTACAGGAAAGGCACACCTTTACACACACACAATGTCACCCACCTACATCATGAGTTAGCCTGTCAGCAGCTTGGGGTGCAGCGCCCTGGATGAAAGACTCCCCCAGCGAGACACACACAGCTGGCAGGCTTCATGGCCTGGCAGGGTCCAGCACCCAGGCCTGCACTATATTTCATCCCCCTGTACCCCAAGACAGATGCAGTTGCCCAAGCACCCACCTACATCATGAGTTTTGCCTGTCAGCAGCTTGAGGTGCTGTTTCCCCCAAATCCCTGAACCGATCTTCTTGAAACTTGCCATGCTTTGTGGCCTGAGCTGGGGCCACCATCCCTGCAGTTTTCAGCCCACTGCACCTTAATACACATAGGGTTATTTGTGTCACGAGTTTTGCCTGTCATAGGTTTCATAGATTGCATAGACATTAGGGCTGGAAGGGACCTCGGAAGATCATCAAATCCAGACCCCTGCCCAAGGGGCAAGAAGTCAGCTGGGGTCATAGGATCCCAGTAAGATAAGCATTCAAATTTCTCTTGAAGGCATTCAATTTAGGTGATTGAACCACCTCCAATGGCAGGTTATTACAGATCTTGGGGACTCGGACACTAAGGAAATTCCTTGTTATGTACAGTCTGAAACGGTCTTGTAGTAGTTTATAACCATTCAACCTTGCAACAGCTTGAGGTGCAGTTCCACCCAAACCTATTCATAGTTTCATAGTTTCATAGTAGCTAGGGTCAGGAGGGACCTGAACAGATCATCTAGCCTGACCACCTGCCACCCAGACAGGTGATCATCCAACCTCCTCTTGAATTTGCCAAAGGTAGGGGCGAGGACCACTTCCCTGGGAAGCTGGTTCCAGATTTTGACCACCCTAACTGTAAAATATTTCCTTCTGATCTCCAACCTAAACCTATTCTCCATCAGCTTATTACCATTGTTCCTTGTCACCCCAGGTGGTGCTGGGGAGAAAAGGGCTCTGCCTATTTGCTGTTGATCTCCCCTGATGAGTTTGTAGGCAGCCACCAGGTCCCCCCTCAGCCTTCTCTTGCTGAGGCTGAACAGGTTCAGGTCCTTCAGTCTCTCCTCATAGGGCCTGTCCTGCTGCCCTCTCACCAAGCGGGTGGCCCTCCTCTGA
>NW_005843467.1:108973-109897 GCF_000455745.1 Alligator sinensis
ATCTTAGTGTCATCAGCAAATTTGGACAGCGTGCTTTCCACTCCCTCGTCCAAGTCGCTGATGAAGACGTTAAACAGTGTGGGCCTGAGGACCGAGCCCTGGGGTACCCCACTGCTCACATCTCGCCAGGTTGAGTACAACCCGTCCACCACTACTCTCTGGGTGCGCCCCATCAGCCAATATTTTACCAATCCAACTGTGTAGGCATCAATGCTGCAGTCGCTTAATTTGTTGATGAGGATGCGGTGAGAGATAGTGTCAAAGGCCTCCTTAAAGTCATAGAAAGACTATGTCCAAATGACACCATCATCCAAGGATTTAGTTACTTGGTCATAAAAGGCAATCAGGTTGGTCAGGCAGGACCTGCCTTTGATGAACCCATGCTGATTGCCCCTGAGCATGATCTCCCCTGCTGGCCCTCCACAGATGTGCTCCTTGATGATTCTCTCCAAGCTCTTCCCAAGCACTGAGGTAAGGCTGTCCCAGGGGAGCGGGGGCACTGGGAGACCCCCGCAGCGGCCAAGGGGTCTGCTTACCTCCCGCAGGGCCGGAGGAGCCGAGGAAACTCCACACGCCGGCGCTGCTGGCGCGGGTCGTCAGCTGGGCGTTTATCCAGCTGCGGCGGAACAGCGGGGGCGGGGCACACCGGACGGGAGAAACAAATGGCGGCCCTGCCGAGGTAGCGGGGCAGCTGAAGGGAGAGAGCTGGGGCACGGAGCCCCAACGAGCAGGGGATCAGCCACCGCCCGCGGAGTGCAGGACGATGCCGAGTGGAGGCAGAGCAGTCTGCGAGCAGCGCGGCGGAGCACCCGCAGAGTGCGGGACGACACCGAACAGAGGCAGAGCAGGCTGAGAGCAGCACGGCAGAGCAGGCGGCGAGCATCGGGGCAGAGCAGGCTGCGAGCAGCGCAGCGGAGCACCCGC
>NW_005843467.1:111906-129485 GCF_000455745.1 Alligator sinensis
TAGGTAGGGTCCCACCAGGTTTCTGTGAGCCCCATTAAGTCTGGGTTCTTACTCGCAATCAGGAGGCATAGTTCCTCCTGCTTACTCACCATACTACAATCATTAGTGTAGAGGCACCTGAGGCCTCCTGAGGGTGCATGTGCCTCCTTCCCACTCCCAGGACAGTTGTGGCCCCCTGTTCCCCGGACATTGATGCTTACCTGGGCTGCCCTTTCTCTTGTCACCCTGTGTGCTGGTGAAGCATCCTCTCCACTCAAAGTGGCCCCTTCCCCTGGTGAAGCTAGTTTAAAGCCCACCATATGAGATCAGCCAACCTAGAGGAAAAGATACATCTACTCTTAGGGGACAGGTGAAGCCCATCCCACCCCAGCATGCCGTCCTTACAAAAATGTGGGTCATTGTCAAAAAACCCAAAGCCTGCCTCGTGGCACCAGCTCCAAAGCCGCTGGTTAACCACATCAGTGCAGGCCTCATGACGCCTACCCCGTCCACTTTCCAGGAGAATGGAGGGAAATACCACCTGGGCTCTCATCTTCTTCAGTTGGTGTCCCAAGGCCTTATAGTCCTCCATAATATTATCCCGCTTGCCCTTGGATGCATCATTTGTCATTCACCAATCTTCCTGAAACTTGGCATGCTTTGTGGCCTCACCAGGGGCTACCACTCCTGCAGTTTTCACCCCCCTGTGATGTAATACATAGATGTGACAGGAGTTTTGCTTTCAAGAATCTGGGGTGCCATTCCTCCCAAACCGCTGCACCTATCTTCTTGAAGCTTAGCAGGCTTTATGCTTTTAGCAGAGGCTACCATCCCTGCAAGTTTCACCTAAATTGGAGATAAAACAACATTATAGTTATTTCATTGATCCCCCATTATAGCCTATGGCCAGATCGCCAAGGTCAGATTGAAGTGGAAACCCGGTCTGGAGCTCCAGATAGGATTGCTGCCATCTGAAGCAGCCAGATCTGAAGCCGGATTGAATACCTGCCTACTCGCACAGGCCTACTAGTTTTATATACTATGAATAAAGAGATGCTCTGTGCATGTATGTGGCCCCTCTACCAAAAGAGAGCAGTACGATACATACAGGCTAAAAATAAGAGCAGAACATGAATTCTGATGTCAATCAGACAGGATAATACCTTTGGAAGCCAAGTCGCATGTGTGCTTATGGGAAATATGTCAAGATTGATTAAGATTTGGAGTTTTGTGACTCTTGAGTGGTTAAGAGTGCAAGATGTGGAAAAAATCTGAACTTCCCTGGTTCCAGGTGGGTGTTTAGGAGACATTGCTAGAACTGTAGCACTGAGTTTTGAGCTTTCTGTTTAACTTTTATTCTTTTGGGAATCTCTCCAACAAATGAACAGAAAAAAAGTAACTTAAAACTGAGAACTAATTCTAGTTCACAAGTATGATTATTTCATGAAGTTCTGGCAAATAAGCTCACCTTTCTGACAAGAACAAATGAATTACTAACAAACCAAACAGATAGCTATGTTCTAGGTCTTCCCTGGAGGAGGCACAAACAGTATCCATAAGAGTTGTTTCCTTTCATGAACTAACATGCCCATTTTTAAAATCCTCCTCATTTTAGGTCTAAATAGATTCAAGTATCCTACTAAGGCCTAGAAAAGATAGCAAAGACACACAGTTTCAGTCTAATGCCTATGCCTTTCCTCTTCCTCCCTTTATGTGCTGTCACTGTTTCTGGGAAAATTAACAAGGCCCAGCATCAATTTTCACCCAAAATACTTGTCTCCTTCACTATCATATTCCAAGCCCCTGCAGGTATGTTGAATTATAGAATTCAGCATCACCCTGGTGGTCAGTTGCCCAATGAATGTCTTAGAACCCACTACATCCCATTCCACATATGTCCTCTGAAATATGTTGTCAGTAAGTATTGCCTAGATCTTGACATTCAGAGAAACTAGAGATAACAAATTACTTTGGGAATTATGAAGGAGCTTGTGCATGGTTAAAAAAATGAGAGGCAGAATAGTGAAAAATTGTAAAAGATGAAAAATAGAGAAATAATGCTGAGCAGAGACCACAACACTGTTCTCATTATGTTTTATCATTTACTTATGTGATAGAAAAGAAAGAGAGAGAGAGAGAGAGCGCGCACACACAAATCAATTTTCCTATTAGCATTCAAATTATATTGAGACACTCTGTTGCTAGATGGAAATATGTTCCAAATCTCTTCACTACATCTATTAGTGATACTTAGCTACTAGATGGAGTGGACAGGAGACATACAAATGCTTGTTTGCTAGATGGATAAAATAACTGTTTACAAGAAAGACAGTTCAGTCATGGATGAGTATTTTAACAGAGAATTAAAATTACTCAAAGATGCATGAGCACCAATCCAGGTAATAGTACATTATGAAAGTATAAAAGCAATATTCATTGTACATAGAATGAAGCATCAGTCCCACAGAAAAAAAAGTTATTTGATGATATGATTATTAACAGCATCAGAAAGCCTACTCACAAGGGTTGAATTAAAGTTGAACAGGATTTTCCTAATTTATCATTCCTTTAATTTAGTTTTATTTAATATAATGCATACATATTGCATTTTGGCTATGGAGAGAATGATTATTTGTTATCATTTCAAAAGGTTGCTTAAAATATTTTTAATTAAAAAGTTTAAATAGTTGAGAGACTGGGCTCTGGAATCAGGTATTTAACTTGCTACAAATGATGGAAGAAAGTGTTCCATAATTTGTTATAGAATAGAAGAGTTGCAAGTTATGATTGAACATTTATATATTTCAGTAATTTGATAGGCAATTTATAACTGTCATGGAAATGGATTATGGCCTATGCTCTCTTGTGTATCTTCAATCTGCTGACTTAGCTAAGCATTTGATGGGGAAAAAAGTCCCCTCGGGTTGGTGAGGAATGGGTTAGAAAGCACAGATGTCTGTTACATTGATGATGCCAGTTGGATTGACAAGCACAGCTGTACCACGAAGGAACCAAAAAAGAGACTGTAGGCATATCTATGCTGCAACAGAAGGACGTGATAGAAGTGGTTCCACCATCTAGCTAGTGAAGGACCCCAGGGGTACAGACAGATGTAGCTCTTGAACTGTTTAAAAAATGACACACATTAGGAACTGGTTCATAAATGTCCCTGGATAAAAGTGGATACATTGCTAGTGAGGCTGTGACAAAACAGCACTGTTTTGTTTCAACTTCTATTTTGCCATTTTGATGGAATAGTGTTTTGTTTTGAGTTTCATTTCATTTTGAAACCACAGTTCTGTTTCATTTCATCAAAATTGTTTCACTGTTTTGATGCTGTTTCCACATTTTACCCATAGGCTATAAAGGGGAAGCACAAAACTGCCTATAACTTTTTTATTTTCTCGCCTGATTCGGATGGAACTTGCAGGGATGGTATCTGAGGCCATGAAGCCTACCAGCTTTCAAGGAGATAGGTGCAGGGGTTTCTGGGAAACTTCGCCTCAAGCTGCTAACAAGCAAAACTTATGAAATGGGTGACACTGCGTGTGTCTTAAGGTGCAGTGGGGTGAAAACTTGCAGGCATGCTAGGCCCTGCTGAGGCCATGGAGCCTGCCAGCTTTCAAGGAGATAGGTGCAGGAGTTTCTGGGAAACTGCATCTCAGGCCAATGACAAGCAAAACTCGTGACATGGGAGATACTGTGTGTGTGTTAAGGCACACTCCCACTGGTGCTGTGGCCTCTACATGACATAGTAGCGTGCCCCAATGAGGCCTCCTCCTTCCCAAAGCCTCAGTTCGGTCTACCACATTAAATGACAGGTGTCAGGGGGTGAGGGACAGGTTAGGTTGGAGGGCAGGAAGGGGAATGTAGCAGTGCAGGTAAAAGTGGAAAGGTACCTGAGGAGTCAGATATCAGGCAGGCTGTAGTATGTCAAATTTCCAATGACTATATTGAGTCCATGAGCTTCTGTACCTACTACCTAGGAGGCTGATGAAGTGAAGTTCATATGCCCAGCTCTGAAAAATGGTTTGTAAATTCAAACAAGTACTGAACCTTGTTAACCTAACCTCATCACCAGAAGTCAACTTCCTACAGCTCAAAATACAAAACCTGCCAACAATCTCCAGTACCCTCACAAACTGCAAACCAGAATCTATCAAAGACAAGAATACCTAACTACCTGTGAGGGCACATTCCTCACAAAAAAACACTATATCTCCAGTCTCTCAGGCCTGATCCTGAAAGGGAATTTACAAACCACTTTTCACAATTGGGCCTATGAACTTCACTTCATCAGCCTCCTAGGTAGTAGGTACAGAATCTCATAAACTCAATGTAGACATTGGAAATCTGACATACTACAACCTGCCTGATATCTGACTCCCCAGGTACCTCTCTACTTTTACCTGTGCTGCTACATCCCCCTTCCCACCCCCAACCCCAGCCTGTTCCTCACCCCAACACCTCCATTTCCATTTTCACAGACTGGCTTTCTTGCCTGAATTGCATGAAACCCTCTGCATTCTTTACTATTCCTTCCATCCAGGAATGGTACACACACATCAACTGCAGGTGCTTCCTCAGCCTGACAAAGGGTTTTTCAAGTGGAAAGCTGGCATCCCAGGCTGCTAAGAAGAGCTCACCTGAAGCCTCACAAGTCCACTGCAACTATCAAGCCTAAGGCCTGTCAAAGACATGACAGGTCTGGGCTTTCCCCAGCCCAGATTGTGTGCATGCATTTGGTAGCTGGAGGTTAGGATGCCTCCTACCCTCCTTTCATCGGGGGGCACCTTGTTCCTGGCATTGCCTGGGGCTTCCATGCTGCCAGCAGTCCTGCCAGGCTTCCCTGACCCTGACAGAGTGCAGTTTTAGTTGCCATGCCAAGGACCTAGGGCCTCCTCTTTCCCCATAGCCCCAGCTCATACCTCCAAGTTCATACTGACACAGGAGCTCAGCAGGGACATGTCCTTCCTCTGCTGGCTAGTGATGCAGTGAGTGCTCCCTCCAGCTCTGAGAGTGGGGCATTAAATGGCTTTTTAAAAATGAAAAAAGGAAATAGGTGAAGACAGAGGAAGGAGGGTGTCATTCACTCCATCTGCACCTGGAGCTTGGGGAACCAAGCAGAGGGAGGTTCACCTTGAGGAACACCAGCTGCTCCACCAAACCAGAATCCAAGCAGGTGCAGTGGGGGGTCACTGCAGCCCAGCAATACTGAACACCCTTTTGCTCACAACACTGGTTGATGTACAGGACAGGTTTTTGCAGGCAACAGTGGCCAGAACCAGCCACATCTGTCTGTGGCTTGCCCAGTAGGCCAAAGGGGTGCACAGCAGTGGTTCCACATCCTTGGTGAGATAGGCAGCCATCAAGGCCTGAGTGCAACCTGCCCAATAGTGGGGTCTGATGTCTCTGGACCCCCACCATGGAAGCCGTATCCTTGACCCACATTAGAAGCTCTTGTGTTGAAGGAGGAGACTGGCTTGTGGATGGTGTGTTAGCATGGGACTGTGGATCCCCTCTTCAATGTTGCCCTGCCTCCACCCTTCTGCCTCCCTGACTCTCCACACCAGCATCTCCATCCACTGATCCAGACTTTGGCTGTTGCATACATTGATATTCACCCTCAGGTCACGCATGGCAGCCAGAACTTGGAATGTACTGAACCACAAGGGATCAAGCCATTTCCTGATGCCCTCCTTCAGCTGCCTCACCATTGCATGGACGTCTGGTGACAGCGGCTTGCCACAGCCAGGAACATTGATCACCTGGAAGCTTTCCATTTGGCTCTGAAGTTTCCTCACTATGGGGATCACCTGGCTAAGAAGGGCATCGCCACCACTGAGGGTCTCAGTGGCCTCATGGAAAGGCTTGAGGACCACCAATATCTGGGAGATAGTATCCCACTCAACTTTATTAAATGGGCCATTGACCCCAATGTCCCCAAGCAAGGCTATCTCATGGATGGTGTTCTGCTGCTGTTCTGCTGCTCCACCAGCCTCTTGAGCATCAGGTATGTGGAGTTCCACCAAGTCTCCGCGTCCTGCATGATTTTGTACTGTGGAATGTTCAACTCTGCCTGTTTGTCCTGCAGCATCTTGCCCCCTGTGATGCTTCCGTGGAAGTAGCTTGCTGTAGCAAAAAAAACAGTTTTTCTTTCTTTTCTTTTTTTGTTAAATGCATTCCCTCCCCTTCCCCAACCATTTCTGACTTTGTCTCTCCCTCTCTATTCCCTATAGATAAGTATAAGTGAGCTAAAACATAGGATAAGCTTCAGCATTTTATTTTGGTAACAAGTTGAATTTTTTTGTTTTTCCTCCTTCTTTACATTGTATAATTATTATGTTTATATTGATTTTTACTATTCTATATTACTGTTTTACTGGTACTATGTATGTAAGTTAGCATAAGTCATGTCAAGTTTCCATTTTGTTTGTCAAGTCTCCATCCTATCCCCAGGCCCAGTTATGTAACCCATGACTCGCACCTACCCCTACTATGTAACTTGGTTCCTGAATGAATAGGAATGAATGAGGATGCTTGAGAGACAATGGCAGTAAGTCTAAAAATAGCTCCTGCTGAACCATCAACACCAATACCTGGAACAATGACCCAGCCCTTAGAATCACCCTCAGCATTCAAGAAACAAAAGATGATGCAACCCACCATTGTGCCAGGCTGCACATGCTCAGTAAGAACACCTGGAGCCCTCTGGAACAGGGCTGACTTTGCCTGGACAGGCCCTCCCCATAGGAGATCAGAGGTAGTCTGCCCCATAAAAAGGGGTAGTGAAGATGGACTCCTTGGGACGCCCTCTCCATCTGGACCAACACCATGCCACACCACCTATCCACCCAGAGGCGCTGCTGGTGACTCCCCTCTGAACAACACCTATTGGACCCTTCTAACACCCTTTCCAGCCTGGATAGGTAGCTATCACCCTCTATCCTCTCTTCCACCAAGGACTTGGACTCTGCTTCTCTTCCCCATCTGGACTCCAACCCTTCCACTGAGTCTCTTTCTCCTGCTGCCATTGTGAGTGCTTGAGTATCTGTGTGTGTGTGTGTGGGGGGGGGACCAATAATTTCAGGGGGCTGTGTAGTGTGTTGTCTGTTTAATAAACCTGTTATTTTGAAACCCTGAGTTGGGTTTTTGTCTGTTTCCTGACTGGTTCCTCCTTGCCACCACTTATCTGCCCCCACAGTTTCTAAGCTGTCAGCCTGTTTCCAGCCCCAAACTCTCAGGTTTCTGCCTCTCTCTCTCTTTCCTGGCTGTTTCCTCCTTGCAACCACTTATCAACCCAACCCACCCAAAATCTCACTGTTTGCCTCAGTTTCCAGCCCCAATCTACCTTCAGTAACCCCAAGCCTCAGTTCCTCTGCCAGCTTCTCTCTAGTCCACTGGTACTAATCCTGGTTCTGGCAACTTTCACTCCCTACACTTTAACTCTCTCTCACCTGAACCTTCCCCCAAGTATCCCAGGTACCCCAAGCACACACATACATACCGTGCCATCCAAGTTAGGAACCTATGTGTAGGTGGGATGTATGTGTGTGAACTGGTGAGTGTGTGTGTGTGTGAACTGGTGAGTGTGTGTGTGTGTGTGTGTGTGTATGTCATTGTGATATATGAATTAGTGATCTGTGTATGTGTACTGAGTATGCGGGTATGAACAATTGATTTTCTTCTAACTTTTGGGGTGTATAGTGTATGTGCTTGTATTGGTGATAGGTATGCATGTGCCTAGACTAGTTTGGATGTGTATGTGCCTGAGTTGGCAGTGTGTGTGTGTGTTTGTGTGTGTGTGTGCATCCAATTGATTTGTGTGTTTGTATATGTGCAATTGTGTCACACCCTCCTGTCTAACAGTGCAATATTGAGATCCTGAGAGTTGCCCCCATAGGGCAACACTGCCACCTTCCTGCATTTAGAAATGAGCTTGCTGGTGGTGCTGGCTCCATCACTGGGAGCCCTGTCGCCCTCCACAGCATCCCTGACAAAGAAGTGTAACTTGTGTGCCACACAGCAGATGCCAAAAAAGTTGGCATCATGGACTGCCTTGACCATTTTTGCCCCAATGTTGGTGACCATGGACCCATGGTTGAGCTCACCCTGCAAGTGAGCCACCCCTGCAACAATCAGTTCATGGCCCCCATGATCTCTGTTGCCATGTGGGACTCATCTATCACCTCAGCTTGAAGGAGAGACCACTGATGCCTTCACTGGTAGCACCATTTGCCTGTGAGGGAGAGGTAGGCGTGATCTCCACTCCCGCTTCTTCACATGTCCGAGGTGAAGTGTAAGATCACCTGAGAACCTGCCTTGTGCAGCTCCTCCCCCAAGTACTCCTTGCATGCCTCATATAGGGAGGGCACCACCATCCTGCGGAAGGTGCTGCTTGCGGGCACTTGGTAGGAAGGGTCCACAAGTGCCATGAGCCATGTGAACTCTGGCCACTCAACTAAGGAGAAGGGCCAGCTATCCAGAGCAAGCATCTCCCCAGTTGCTTTGGGTGGTCTTGCTTGCCCTTTCAATGCACCCCCCTTTCTGTCCTCTTTCCCCCCACTGTTCCAGGGTGGCCTGCCTCTGCTTTGGGGGATGGGTGGCTTTGGAGCAAGAGGGGGACTTGCTTTGGGCATACTCCCACTGGTGCAAGGCTGAGGAGGAGCAAAGGCAAGGGAGTGGTGCCTGTGGAGATGCATCAGCATCCCCATGGTGCTCATGTATTTTGTTCCCTTGCCCTGGCTGGTTTGGGCTCAGCAGTGCAGGTAGATAGCATACGTGGGATCATCCACCAGCTCAAAATGATCCCAGACTACACCACCCACTTGCTTCTTGGGTGCAGGTGCATGTGTGGATGCTGCAATTTTCCCCTCCTCAGCAGGCAGAAGCACAGGAAGAGGAGAGGTGGACTCAGCTGAGTCACTTGCCACCACAACCTCTACCTCAGCCTCCTCTGAAGTGCCTTCTGGGGAAAGAGACCTGGCTCTAGGGGAAGCTTGAGGGGTGTGGAGCACAAACTTAGTTGATTCTCCCTCCTTCCCAGAATTTCCCTTGCTAGGGCACTGAGATCCAGCTCCTGCTGTTCCTCTGGCACTGGAAGGCTCAGCATGGGAAGTGAAATGGGGGCGAAGAAGACTGTCAGGCACAGGCAGTGGCACTGGCACTTCTCCCCTCTCCTTGCTGCTTCTGGAAGCCTCATCCCTGCTACTTGTAGGAAAGACTCTGCATCTCAGTTTGGGGGTGGGGACTTACACCTCTCCCTCTACTCCCTCTTCTGCCCCTCCCTGAAGGCTTGCCATCTGCCTTTCCACCACACTTCATGGTATGTTTCATAGTGTCTTGATATATACAAATATATAAATGTATCTGCATTCCTATATAAGTTCTCTAAGGTGTGTAGTCTATGCTTCAAGGTATAAATATATCTGTGTTCCTATATATATTCTATAAAGGTATGTAGTCAATGTCATAAGGTATAAATGTATAGAAATTAAATATAAATGTATCTCCCTTCCTTTATAAATTCTATAGTGTAATATCCAATATAATTATAAAATTGAAAAGAATAAATCAATAAATATAATAATAAAATCAAAGGGTCTGGAAGAAGGAAAAAGGTATTGTGGTATCCCACTTGCTAGGCTAGGTTAGCAAGTAGAAAATCATTCAAATCAATGTTTGCAGTAGCCTTCATTGTCTAATGCTCCTGAGCTGCTGGAAGACATGCCTCTGTAACTGTCAGAGTCCAAGGCAGAAATCAGGCCAGTTCAAACAATGATGCCTTTTATGCTGCTTTTCCATCCCTCCCCCAGAGCACTGGGATTGGAAAGGACCTCAGGGAAGGATCACAGTCACTGGCCAGCTACACAGTCAATATCAGAGCAGTCTTTCCCCACTCTTCCCCCTCCCTCTCCTTACTTTTGTTTCCCTGCAGGCAAGCCCAGCTTGAGCTTTGAAATGTTTTGACTGTCCTCATTTCATTTGGGGGCTTTTTCAAAGCCCTTCATTTCATTTTGATTTTGCTGTTTCAAGCTCAAAATGAGTTGAAACAGCATTAAAACAAAACAGTTGGCAAAATTCTGCACAGCCCTAAATGGTAGGGGTCCAGGTAAAAAGCTCACCTTTTAGGAATTTTGTTGTTGCCAAAATACCGTGGGTAGTAGTGTGCCCACACTATTATGCCTTCCAGGGGACAATCCCCAGAATTCTTCTAAAGGAAGACCCAGACTGGGGTGAGGGATGGAGGGGTGGGGGTTCCCAGGTGTGGTCAGCTCCATGGCCCCCTGCTCTTGTCTCTCCTTCTCCCAGAAGAACTGCCCAGATTTTCCAACCCCTTTATGCAGGACAGGACTGGCTTCAGCAGTGCAGCATAGAGGGCAAAAAACAATTAATTAATGAGATAATTCACTTCTGATTGAGCATGTCATAGCCATTCTGTTCTAGGGAGTGACAGTTGTTCAATGAGCCTGTCACCCTCCCCCAACTTCAAGTTGACAGGTGCTTGCTGTTACAGGCACAGCCACTCACCCACCCCAAAAGAGGGCCACAAAGCTTTCTCCTCCCTCTCACCCCCTGGCATCCTTACCCCAAACCCCAGCTACCCTCTCCATAACATATAAGCCTGAGATTCCCACCCAGGATCTCTAGCAGGAAAGCAGGACTGATGCAAATACTTTCTGCTTCCTCACCCCTGCAGACTGTAGTCTCTTTAGGTTAATATATTTGGGCCTATCCTATATATCTAAAATAAATCTAGTTGTATCCTAAAACAGCCTTATTGCCCTGTGTGGGTTTAGGCCAGGTGTGGGAGAGGTGAAAGCAGTG
Organism: Alligator sinensis; assembly: GCF_000455745.1. Classification (NCBI taxonomy): domain Eukaryota; kingdom Metazoa; phylum Chordata; order Crocodylia; family Alligatoridae; genus Alligator; species Alligator sinensis. Next base: position 122,713 of record NW_005843467.1, read on the forward strand.
CAGCTTGGGATGCTGACAAGACCATGGCATGGAATGTTCCATGTCCACACACAACATTGGCCTAGGTCAAGGAGGACCGGCACAAAATAGTAATAGTAGTCAATTTTCTCCACTGCGTTTTTGAAACTTTCCAAGAATTTTATACCATCCTAACAAGTGTGTTGTGCACCTAAATTCTTGTGGTTTAAAGTGTATTTGGAACATTTTAAGCATTGCAACTTAGAAGCTGTTCAAGGACGCCCTAAAAGTGTTCCTAAAGAGTTTTGGCATCAACCCAGAGTTGTGGGACCAAATCCTGGACATCATCAATCCAGAATGGAGCACTGGCCATTAAACAGCAATGCATGGCAGAAGCAATGAAGAAATGTGTGGCTAGGAAAATGAAAACCTCTTGTATCCAGGCCTCATTGCTTTCCTGCCCCTGCTGCAGCAGATCGTTCAAAACAAAGATCAGGCTTATAAATCACCTACGTACCCATGCAACCTAATCTCCACCCCTCTCCTTTCTCTTTCCTTTCTCTCTTTTCTCCTTTTTTTTTCTCATTTTCTGTTTTACCCCTCCCTGTTTCTTTCCCATTCCATTTCTTTTCTCTCTCCCCACCCCCGCCCCAGGATGCAGCAGTCTTCTTCCACGAAGGACAAACAAAGATGAGCATTTCATCTGTTGATACACCAGGTATGTATGTACTCAGGCTGATTACATAGTATGTTACCTGTCTTCACTGATTTTGTTACGTAAGCTAGCTAGTTTTGTCTGTCTTCATTTACTTAGTATTTCTCAGGCTAAAAACAGATGTTAGGTTTTTCCCAGGACAAAGCCTTTTATTCTGGAATCCTACATACCTGCAACCCATTGTTCCACTCTAATTATCTGTGAAGTATCTAATATATGTGTGTGTGTGTGTGTGTGTGTGTGTAATCGGTATAGATATAGATATCTATATCTATATATATATTCCCCCAAGACAATTTGGTTTAATTTGAGTTAATTGCTACATATGGTGTGTGTTGTAAATGATTGTCCCATGTTGGTTTCAACGGAAGTCAGACCCAGGATAAATGAAGTATCTTTTTACCCTAAGTGCTGAATTACTTATTTTTCTACATTAGTTTCTGTTATTTCAGCAATAATTCAAAGGTGCTGAAAGAGAAACACACTGCTCTCTTCTGCATCTTAATTTGTGTATGTTGAAGGGCTCAGGATGCCTTTTTAGGAATAGGAAGAAACCCACCAATTTAAAAGCAAAGAGGACAGACCCTAAGGATCTGCACCCCTGACTCAAGTTTCTTTTTTGCTTTAATAATGCTTGATGGGATTAGGGAAAAAAATCAAGTCCAAAGAGACAGCCCGGTTGAAGAGAAACAGTTGTGTCTGGTAACACAACAGTAAGACAGAGAAGGGGAGGTAGGAATCTTCTGTGTATTGGGACAAGTGAAGGAACTCTAACTAATTGAACTACCAATGACTAAAATTTCCTTAAAAAAATAGTTCTTGCCTCTGCTATAAAAGGTAATTGTGGTCTGACAGCATAGGAATGTGATATTGCTGAATGAATTCAAAACAGGCTAATAAAGGAGAAAGCTTCTGTTTATACCTAAGTATCTTGATAATCAGTAATGATGTACAAGTGATATACAGGAAAGTCTGTGACAGTTAAATGGGAGTTTCTTGAAATATATATATATATATTTTTTTTTAATTATTATTTTTTTTAATTGTGACAGAGCCTTGCAGTATCTCAGTCAGATACTTTAAAAGTGCATATCAAGCAGCCCTGGGCTTTTTACTTAATTTATTTTAACTAGCCTACTTGGAATTTTTAAATTGATTCACCACCACTGTTTGAACATTTTGTGACAGAAGTAATGCATATTAAAGTAGCTAAAGTTCTCTTTTCAGCATTGCTAATTAACTATATTTGTGTTACAGACAACAGCAAAAGTATTAGAGTACATGTAATATTTATTGTATATACTAGAGGTGGGTGAATATTTCAAAACACAAGTTGTGAACATTTGTTTGAATAAAAGCTGTGAATTTACTTTGATGGCACCTGGTAGCTCTTTGCTTTTTGTTTGCATGAATATAACAGAATGACAAATGTGAATTCCCATGTGGATGTTTGTTGATATGAGAGTTTTGAGAGGAAGTACTTCCATAGCCCTTTTAAAAACAGAGAAGATTTGAAAAGATCCCAAAAGAGATAACAATATTACATGATGTAGGAGGCCAACAGAGTTTGAATAGCAAATAGTAGAAAGGAGTAATATTGAGAAACAGTTCATAAATAATTCCTAAACTGTAACATTTTCACATGAGCCAAAAAAAATGTTAATAATTATGAAAAGAATACAGCCACAAAAAAGGGCTAAATATATTGATTAAATTAACTTCAGAGAATGTTTTTGCCACTTTACAGGGATACCAACATGCTTAATGGAAAGGAATATGTTATTTGTGCCAACATGTGGGATTTCAATTCCCTATTTTCCCCAAAGGCTTCCTCTATGATTTTAAATAAGTAGCTTACTCTCTTTAGGTCTCAATTCTCCATCAGAAAATGGGAATAACAATACCTCAAATAATGATGCTTGTTTTTTTCTCAAAAATATTAATTTAGTGAGGCAATCTGGTTAATCAGGTTCACCAACTTGCTCCAATCACAGTCTAGCTGTTAAGGTCTTAAGGAGCTCCATTTAAATCCCTGTTTATCTCTTTCTGGGCCAGTAGCCTTTACTTAGATGAAACAATTAAGCCAATGTAGTATTCTACATACCTGAGTACCTACCTACCCACTGCCCTCCTAGGCCTATTTAGAATAATCTTACCACCTCTCCCCTGCCCCCCGCCCTTAGGGTGATATAGTATTTGGGTCTTGGGGATCATTGGATTTGCAGCTGAATAAAAGGCTATAACCTGTGGCCTAGCAAGATGCTAACCACAAGGCAGAATGGTATGTTAAAAGTAACACTGCAAATCACTTAGGCAAACATTTTCCTAACAATGTAGTACTGCTGTAAGATATATAGCTCACTGTGTAAGAAAAACAGGATGCAGACCACCGGCTATTGTTAGGAGATAAAGCAGAAGAAAGACCTTGGAGATGGTGAGGAAATCAGCAAGAGATCCCAAGTGACCAAGAGAAGCAGGGGTCAGGGTCTTAGGCATGTGCTCATAGCAAAAAGACATGTAAATAAGTGAAATGCATAGGTAATTCCATGTTAATGAAATAAACAGTAAACAGAGGCGGAGCTTAAGATAGGAGGGAATATGAGTGGAACAAAGGAGGGACAAAGGTGGGGTAAATGTTAATGAGCATAAACCAAGGTGTATAAATATGGAAAGAACTAATGTTCATGGCCTCTCCCTGGTTTGCTGGAGCTGGTCTGAAGCTGTCTCCATTTTGAATAAAGCTGTTGAAGAGCAATGTGTGCATCGATCCATTGTCTCCCTAGTCATTAGGCATCACATGGAGCTGTGGTCTAATACCCCCCCACTAATTAGTTTCAACAGGTCTCACAGACCTTTAAGAGTTTTTAACATTTAACAAACAGAATCAGGAAGGAATTGCACTCTTTTCCTGAGTGTTCCTGAGTGAACCTTATTTAGCTACCTGAAGCCTTGCAGCAAGGTTTTTAATTCTTTGAACATATCTTGTTAAAAATATCCAAGATCCAAACAAACCCCAAACAAAAGCAACGCAATTCAGAGCTGGCTTTCCCTTGCTTGTTAGCCACATCCAACTCTAGCCCTTTAGGACTTACTCACTGTTTGTCTCTGTATAGCAGAATCTGTCCATAAAGAGTTCCTTCTTACCTCCTGCTCTGGGCTTCTCTGCTGTACTGAGAAACAAAGGGTATATACCCCAGTACTCTGCCTTTCTGGGCATAAAAGCTTGGCTCTTAAAGAGGCCTCTACCATTTCCTTCACCTTTCTTTTCTTTTTTGGTAACAGGAGAGTAACCTTTGTTATAGAGATCTATCATTGGCCAAATGGGGTCAATATTTCAGCCTTTCACTATAGCGGTATAAGCCTTCTGTCAGTTTTAGTCCATTGAAGCTTATATGGGTGTGTGTATATGAAACAGGAGCCCTAAATTGATGTGATACATTTTAAAAAACACCACTTCAATTTAAGGCTGACTAACCCCCTGTGTCATGCACACACCCTGCTGACATACCTGCCTCTCTGGCAGGGAGGGCGAGCTGCCAGCAGGAGGACCAGTCCCTGGGCTGTAGAGGGGGTGGGGGCTGGTGTTTCCCTCTGTGGCAGTGGCACCCCCCCAAGTGGCACCCAGTCACAGGCACTCAGCTCTGATGGTCCTGGGGGGCAACACAGCTGTAAAGGGAAGTACCAGGCCCCCGAGCAGCTCAGACAACCAGGCAGGCTCCAGGGGGGGAAGAAAAAACAAGATCAGAGGCTTGCCACTTTTGTTGGGTGGAGTTGCTTTCCTGAGCTGCTGTCATGCTGCCTGCAGGGCTTCCTGCAGAGCCGTGGAGCTGCATGGAGCCCAGTGCTTTGCTTCATGGCTCTAGGGGCCACAAACTCAACCCCCTCAAAGGAGTTTTAGTTTTCTGCACCCCAAGTCATTTAAGGTGCATTATGCCATCAAATTTCCTACAGCAGCTGGAATTAATGTGCAATACACCACTAAGGCATTCAAACTCCGACACCATTAAAGTGGTGCAAAAGCATTTAGCCCAGTTTAAAGTGCTGTGCACACATGCCTCTCATTTCATCTACACATGGCCTATTATACCAATGAATTAACATTAAAAAGGAAAATATCTCCTCTCTGTCAGCTCATTTACTTTTATGTATATTTTTATATCAAGCTTATCATGCACTATCTGAGAAGCTTCCTGTAGCACATTAAGCGATGTGAACAATGTCTTACATGTTTCTTTTTTCATCCTAACTAAACATTGTAGGTGGTAGAGGTATACCCAGATACACTGAATCATGATAGTTCAACTAGGCAATAAAAAAGTGCTAACAACTGCAGCTAGATCACTATGCAATAGCCAACCAGAGATGATAGACTCTGGGTAAGCAAAAATGTTGTGGTATAATAGGCCCATGCAATATGGCAATAAGTGTGCAGATCTAGTAGTATTAAAACAAGCTAATAAATATTTCTCTGTAGATTCAAGTTTAAATACACTTTATATCTCATTATTGCAACACTATAGTTTCTCTTTCATTTCAGCCTTCATTTTAACCTGTTGTGATTCTGCAATTTCATAAGGAAGGAAGAAGACATGATAAGAATGAAATCCTTGAGGCATTCATATTAACCTGCCGGAAAAGGTCACTTGGTTTATATCAGAAGCAGAATGTGTCTAAAAAGCACAGAGAAAGAAAATGAATTCCCACAACTTGCAAAAAAAATGTAGCCCTGCTTAAAATGGTACCAGCAATAAAAGTTAAACAGGCACACTTACCACTGATGTCTACACATCACTGAGGCTGCACAGAAATCATTACTATGACAGATCATTTATATTAATACAATGCACCTGTCAAATTATTTATATAACAGAGGCATCAGTCTAAGGGAAAAGTATAGTGGGAATTTCATAACAAAATCAGAACAGAAAATGATAGATTTCACTAGGAATAAGGAGAATATCAGTGATGTGTGTATATATATATACACACACACACACACACACACACACACACAGTATATATCACTGATGTCACTGAAGTCAATGAACTTAAGGTCATGTCCAAAAAAGGACTCTGGTGTCTGAAGTGCAACTCAGGTTGCCTATGTGCAAGTAAGTGACCCACAAAAACCTAATCTAACTGTTTAGGGACCACCAAATATCAGTAAGGTTATTAAGGCCCCTACCAAATGTTGAAGCAAAGGCATGATGGAATCTTATGCAGGATCCCAACAATCACACTTCCTGCCATGCCCATCACGCCATAATGCTGGTGCAGGAGCATTGGCTCCACCTGCACCAGCTAGTGGCAGGGTTGTCTCCCTGAGTTCCCCCGATCTGGGAGTTCAGATCATTTGACCAGGGCTCCCAGCCTCTGGAGCATATGGAATCTTAAAAGGCTCCCATGTTCTCTGGGCACTGGCCATATGTTCCATTAAAGGTCTGATAGGACCTGGCCATGAAATTATTACCCATAGTTTGTGTAATAACCTTGTGGCTTATTCCTTGTTTTATTATTTCAGCATTAATTGACTAAATGTGTAGCCAGACCATTACTTAGGACATGATTAACTAGCCAACCATGTCTTAAATGTAATGTCTATCAGGGGCCTTAGGTATGTCAGCTTTTCCTGAAGTCTTTTTGGGATTCACAAGCTTAACATCTGTGCACCTGGGCTCCCTCAGGGGAGCTGATATACTTGGTGTGCTCAAAATGTATCTGACTTTCTTGTGTTCAGTCTGAAGCACAACAGACATTGCCACATTCTTCAAAAATAAGGATGAAGAAGGTACCCAACTTTTATAGAATACAGTAGTAGTGATTTCCCAGGAAGTGGGATGCCCAGGTTTTAAAGCACCTGGCAGGGGCTCAAATCTACATAATCCACCTCTCAGGAAAGTGTCTTAACCACCAGGTCATCTGTAAGGCTGAGATAGCAGAAATCTTCCACCTTCCCTTTAGACCAATGCCACTCTGCAGAAAGGCATGTAAGAGTCACAAGTAGAAAGGGAGAAAGTAGACAAGAAAGAGTATGGCTCTGCAATCTAATGATGAAGGCACTCACCTGGGAAGGTGGTTCATAGATTCATAGATGTTAGGG